>NC_081412.1:114491491-114786491 GCF_030272615.1 Cryptomeria japonica | reverse complement strand
TAGGAAACCAAAGTATGGTAATAAAACCAAAAGCAATGATGGATCTAAACAATAATCAAGTTTTGAAATAAACAAAAAATGATTATAGAATTAGATGTAGAAATTTATAAAAACAAGGGGTTGTAGGATAAACCTAGATGGGTTTGAATGTACAGTTCACCAAAATATAAATAAATGATAAAGTTTATTTACTAAAATTAGGTTAAATAAATATAACAATCAATACAATATGTTTAACCTAGTTTGGATATGTGATTGATAATGTGAATTACCTTGGGAAACTACAAATTAATGAAAATAAAATTGATTACCTAATTTCAAAAGGCAATAGACAATTTTTTGCTACTTGGATCATAACATTTAAAATTTAACTTAAATTTACATGCTACTAGTATGTTGTGGTAGAAGAATGATGATATTATTAGTGAACTCAATTTATAGAGTTGCCCTTTTGTATGCAAAAAAAGTCTCGAGAAATTGTGAATTACTATACTTGCAATATAGAGGTTTATCTTGATGTTTGTAATTGTAACGAGGGCCTAGTGGCATTGATAAACATGTTTGAGGATCTTACAATGTACAACGGTTCACCATTTTTCAAATCTCTAGATGGAACAATCTAATGACTTCTAAACAAAAAACCAAGATAGTAAGAAACAAAGTAGTGTGCATCACTATAATTAAGTATAACAATGAATGTCCATATGTGTTCCTTGAATTAATTAACAAGAAATGATTGAGATCTCTTGATTGTTCCAAGGGATTCCTTGATGATTGTAATGAATCAAAGCTTTTCCTTTCATGCAACACCCTAAAATATGAATTGACATATTTTATGATCAAGTTTAAAGATAATAGCTATTTGGAAGAAGACAACATGAGCCTAATTTTAAATTTTAAATTAAAATATATAAGACTCATTTTCACACTAAGAAATGGAACAATTTTATTTTGCTTAATAAATTTGATGTAAGATGGAGAATGAGTAATTTGTGAGTCAAAAATAGATTCTTGCCTGATATGGGAAGTTATGATTAGATGAGGCTTAGGTAATTTTATTAACTTTTACACAAAAAATTCGCTTGTATTATAGTTATTGCATACAAGATAATACAATCAAAGTGAGTCCAAAATGAAGAGGAAAAATGCCATGTGCACAATTTTTATCATTATAATTAGTTAAATTTTTTTATGATGAGAGTTTTAAATTTATGTTAAAAATTTGAGAACTTATTTTACAATACAAATAATTTATTAAATTTTGTGATATTTGATATACTTTTTAAATATGTATATCTTAAGATGATGTCCATTAATAATGATTTCAATATTAAAATTTTAAATTTGGCTTCTAATGTCTCACATCTCCCATGATCACCTTCATACAATGAGTTTTATATTGGTATTAAGTTGAGAAGATTTCCTTACTTGTTCTAGGGTAAAATATTTTGGAGCAAGAAGATAATTATATTCAAATAAAACTTATTTGCAACTTCAAACATTTTTTGCTTAACTTGTTTGATCTTTGTGTTCAAGGGTAACCAAAAGTTGTCATAATTTCCTTTTGAAATATGTAGATATATACCTCCATGCTTAAGTTTTCTATTATTATGTATGACACAAATAAAGGTACAAAGTCCATTCTCAAGAATAAGTATTAGTCTTGGAGGAAGGTTTCTCTGTAGTGAATTCATAATATTATAATTTCAACCCTCTAATTGAATAATTCTTAGCAATATTAATTCAAATGTGAACTAGACTGTCAAACCTCTCTTTACATATTTATTTTGAATCTTGTTTTGTAACTATTAGTGATACTCTTTATAATTTCAATCTATCTCTCTAGAGATTATTGCTTTCTCTCGTCCTACCTATATGTGTATCTAGGTTGATATGGACACTTCGAAGGGTATTTGAATAGAGGCTCAAAGTAAAAAAATGAATATTGAAATAGGTGTTTGATTGTGAGAGGATGGAGTTTAGATGTTCCAAATATTATGGCCTAGTCATTTATTAGACATGTGTATTGTAAGTTTAAGCACAAGGCTTTTAGTAAAGTGTTTAGGTGGCAAAATGCAAATCTTTTCTATTTATTAATTCATAGTACCTTAGGTGGACCTTCTTAGGGTATATTTGGCCCCTTATTTGAAGCTATTTGTAGATATAGAGACTCTCCATTTAACTATTCTTATAGCCTCAAGTGGGGCTTCTTAAGAGAACTATTCTTGCCTCTCAATAAAGCTATTTGTAGATGCTTCCCATCCTTGAATTGTAGTTCCTTCTTCAAGAATATCACTGAGTATAGATCCTTAACAATATAGGTTGTGGTTTAATATAGTTTTATTTGTGCGTCTTCTATTGTTTTTGAGTGCATGTTCACTTGGATTCTTTCTTATTTGAATATGGAATGACTTCCAATCACTTTGTTTGACTAAAGTATTATGTATGTGGTATCCATTAAGGGGCCCACAAATGAGGGAAAATGAACTATTATTTTTTATGAGGATTCTTCTCTATTAAATCAAGCCTCTTATTTAATAGTGTTTAGATCACATACGAAGGTTGTTTTAGGTACCATGTTCTATGTAGGATAGTTCTCTTTAAGATGCTAGAAAGGTGGTATACAAGGCATCCCAAGCTAGTGTTCATTTGTTATTTAAAATCTTCGTTGTCCTTTTGAAGGGTAAGGGCTCTAATAAAATCCTTGATTAGTTGACCAACAAACATAATTAACAATAATATTCCCAAAAACTATCCTACATACAAAAATCTAATTCCCAAAAACTGAGATAAAATCAACTATAAGTCTTAATTTTCCCTCATCGTCTCTTAAAGTTTACATTAAAAGAAATACAACAAATAAATAATAGAGAAGCTATTGATTGATTAGAGTAATCTAGTGAGAAATTTATAAAAGCACATCCACCAAATTTTATCACCCATCTAAAACACCCTAAACTGCTCATGTCAAGGAGAATTTCCTAGTTGACCACCAAATTATCTATCCTTATATAATTTCATTAGTTGACATTGTAGGCGAGTTAGACTCAAGAAAAACTTTAAATGCATGATCCAACTTCTTGAGGAAGGCCTCTAGGCATAAATATTCTCTTCAACAAGGGAATTAAAGTACCAAGTAAATATGTTATTCTGTTTGAAAGAGGCATTGTACTTGACATCTTTGTTTACTTGCCTAGAATATCATTGTCTTGAATGAGAATATCACATGGGTTAATTTTCATAATGTTTATGATTTTGGGTCATTAATCAAACTTCTTACCTACAACAATTTTCCCTACACCTCAAAAGGTCTTTTTTGGTTTGGTGAAATTATATTTTCTAAGTGTATGCGATGTGAAGCATATGATCAAGTTTTACAATGGACTCTATGGAGGTATTAACAAGATTGCCAAGTTGCTCAAAGTAGAGATGATTGACACATGCCACCAAGTAGGGTTTGATAGTCTACTTACCTCCTTTGTTTTCATGAAACTTAGAGAGGGGTTACCCAACATATCCATGGACAAATGTAAAAATATTGTGTATAAGTTAGGTTTGGAGATTAGCTATTTAATAGCATAAGTATTTTTTCATCCTAGATTGGTTTCTTTTCTATATTGTAATTAGGTTTTGGGATTTATTACAACTAAGCTTTACTTACTTAAGGGTTCAATTAGAATTGGGGTTACATATATGGTTAAGATTGTAATTTAATTTAGGTTACAGTCCACTTACAATTACAATTAACTTAGTGTTAGGGGTATGATCCAATTCAGGTTATGATTCAGTTGTTAGGATTAAGGTGTCATCTACCTTGTAAATCCCATGCCATATTGCATTATTCCATCATCCTTGGAAAGTGCCATAAGGTACTTATGGTATATTGGAAAAATATTTTGTAATATTTATTTCCACTATTGTGTATGATACATTCATAAGGGTGATGGGTTTCACTAGCAGTCGTTAAGGTGGGTTGCAAACATAATTATTTAATATCATTTTCCCCACACATAGATGCATAGAATGGAATAATTAATGACATGGGATGTGGACAAATGAGTGATCTTTATGCTTCTACAAGTGGGCACTTGGAAGAGGCAACATGTGTCGCTTGGTATTATGTCATTTATTGTATTTAATTAAATGTTTATCTTCCATGTTTGGGTGGCCGAGTTGAAGAGAAATTAATGGAGCAAAAGTTGATGTCCTTTTGCATTTTGTGAAGGCAATCCAAGGGTTGGAGCCATTTGGAATGAAGATCATTCTTTGGATGCATTGTTTGGTGGTTTTGGGGCTCTTGTCATTCTATACAAATAGCTCCTTGGATGTAGAATTAAGGAAGAACAATTAAATGTATATTTACTTTGCAGGAACAAGGACACGTGGGAATTATAAGGAGGTTGTTCACAAGTACACAAGTGTTGTCATGTTGGAGACAAAGAGAATAATGAAAATGAATGTATTGTAATCACTTTTATTAGTTGATAATGCATACTTGGCCTCTTCTTGGTGGAGTATTTTCTTGTAAGGGTTTCTTTGCGTAAATCCTATGTTATGTGATGTTCTTATGTTGTTAATTTGTGTGTCATTGATTTATTGTTGTTATATATTCACACGAAGTGGTGTTAATAAGCATGTTATGTAGGATGATTTTTAGCATCATAAAGAAGAAGGATCTAAGCATGGTAATTCCACACTAAGACAACTTAATTTTAAATTTGAATTAAAGTTTTTGAATTTCATAACCTTTGGATTAGATATATATATTTCTCAACATCATATTTAGGATCAAAATAGGGTTACAAATACATACATGGTAAGAGTTACTATTCAATTAGGGTTATGCTTCATTAGGTCTAGAGTTAAGATTAAGGTTCAATTAGTATTAAAAAGGATGCTAGTATATTCCTCTTATATATTAGTAATAATTAAAAAATAAAAGAACATAATTACAAACATGGTGATTCAAATTAAAATCTTCTAATGTTATGCTATATGTGGAAGAGTTTGGGTTCCTCGTTCTAGAGACATTGTAGTATACAAACAAGGGCCAATTAATGGATAACACATACCTTTACTTTGTTATAATTTGATTTTATTACTATTATTATTATTTTAATAACATCATAATACTATTCCCATATAATTTATTTATTTTTAAGAAAATATTGTATGCAAAATAAGTAACAAAGGTTTTTTTTAAATAAATTATATATGCTTCCATGATTATATTTTAAAAATATCTTTAATTATTATATTAAATGGTACAAAGATTTAAATAATCATGATTGATGTCATGATATTGTGTTATAAATCTTTACAATTTTATACCAAAACTAAAAAAACAAAATTTGTCTATAAAATATTTAAAATAGAATTATAATAATTAAAAAATAAATTTAAACAAATCTTTAAATAATTATATACATGCAAAAAATTTTAAAAAAATTTATTTAAAAAAATTATTTGATTTTTAGTCAAACTTTTAATCTGTATCAATGAAAAGTAAATGGTGATCATTATATACCAACAAATTTTATATCAAATAAAATAAATTTAATCTATACAATATTAAAACTTGTCACTTAGCAATAATTGTATTAAATGAGGTCAAATTTTATAAATAATCACAAAATTCTTTACCTAATTTAATTAAAAAAAACATTCAAATATGTCATGCATACTACTAGATTTACAAAGAAAATAAAATAAAATGGAGTCCAACTTATTTCTCCTGACTTTTAATAAAAACTTTTTCACTATAAGAAATGTGTAATAGATTAGAAACATCATTTCTATGACAACCATAAACTAAAAGATTTCTATATATTAAAATATATAATTATAAAATTTATATTTATATTATTATGAACGTAAAAATAATATACAGTTTTAAATAAATAATTTAATTTTTCATCAGCAAGATTTCTAGTTTCAATCTAGATTACTTTAAAAGGATCTCATTTCGAACATGAACACACAACACACAATAATTCAAATTATTTTATTTTAATGATATTTTATAAAAACTAGTATACTTATATTTTAAAAAATTTAGGTAAAAATCGCCGATAGATATCAAATTTTTAATTTTAAAAATTTAAGATTCATTGTCTCTTTTGAATTCAATAGATGCATAAATGCATACACCAATATGTCTAATGACCAGCTAGCTCACATTACAATAAATTTAACAAAAAACTTAATAAAACTTTAAAACTGATTTCACTATATATAATCCTTAATCAGTCATTTTAAAATTTTGTGCTTTCAATTCATATTTCATCTTTTCCTGAAATATGTTTTCCATTAACAACACAGGGCTTATAGAAGAGATTACACATCTTATTTACAAAAATTAGAGAGCCTATCCTTTTCACTCTACCAATGACCTAGACCATTATTTGTTGTATATGTTACTAAAACAACTAATGCTCTTGGAACCTATCTATTTCCCATTTATCTATTGTAATTTAAAAACTCCATTTTTAATAAATAATTAAGATTTTTAAAATTTATTTTTTAATCAATTTAACATTGAAATATTATGATAGAGAATTACTTATTAGAGAATAGTACAGATATTTAAAAAAAAAGTAAAAATCAATTAAAAAATTACAATATTTTTAATAAATCAACTCATTAATTATAATTTATTTCTTTGAGAATTGACACTAACTTTGATGTTGGAGATTCACAAATTAATGTTGCATGCATGCCTTTCTTAGTGTCAATTTAATGTTGGAGATTCACAAATTAATGTTGTCTTTTGTTTCATTCTTGAATACACCACATTCTAAGTAAAAGGAGGTTCAATTGCAGTGAGAGAAGCTGAAAGAGAAGGGTCTTGACTTCTCAGTTTCTTGTCTTGTAAATACACCTTACTGCCATACAATCTCATATGGATCATGGGTGCCACTCCGAATCTTATACTTGCCAAAACATACAAAGAAACATTTTAAAATGACAATAAAAAGTAAAAAGTGGATTTATGGAGTTCTTAAAAGTGGCGGAAATGACATAAAAGTAAATAAAAGAACCAAGTAAAAAAAATAAAAAAAATCGGTATGGTGTACGAAATCAAAGGACATTTGAGATTCGTAGAAAAACAAAGCTAAAATCATTAAAAGCTCACAACTTTCTTTAGAGCTGCTCGTGCCTGTTTCATCTCCATTTGCACGCTCCTCCTCCCTTTCCATTTTTCTTTTGCCTGCACATCAATCCAATCATACTTTAAATTTTTGCAGCCCATCAGATTGCAAAGAAATGAAAGCAAATGATGGCAATAATCTATTGAAAAGATCACTAACAAAAAAATTTGCAGGAATAGTCTTCTATAAATATCTTGATCTACATATTTGTTCTATCAAACTATACTCTATTCCCATTTACTGTACAGAAAGATAACATAGACTCACTTGGATCTCATCAAAATAGATGCTTTTGTGCCATATTATACAGAAAATGAAAAGCAATATGTACCAAAATGGTGTTTGAGATTTTGTGATATTCTTCAATCCGGAACCTTCAACAAAGAAAACTCTGATGCATAGCTACTCTGAATGGCCAGGTTGAGAAAATAGTTGAATAGAAACTGTCGGAAAGAACAAAAAATATGGAATATGGAAACGTTATATTGCCCTTAATCTCCTTCAGCGTTACAAAAAGTTTTAAATACCTGCACATGCATTGGGTATTTTTGATAGTCCATTAAATTGCATTTAAGCCAATTCTACTTTTTATTATCATGCAATTTGGCAGAGGCCGTCAAATTTATTTTAAGAAGAGTTTTTGTTTACGGACAACATAGATCCATATATCCCATTGTAGATCGCCTATCGACGAAATAATTCACAATCTTCCCAATTTTTTACTGACCTTGTTTTAACTATAAAATTCTAAATCAAATTTATATTATTTTTTTATAATTGTAAATCTTAAAAAATTTACCAATCATAATATTATTTGTGAATATAGATCCAAATTGAAAATGAATTTATGTTAAATGATATAAATTAGAATAAGTAATTTTTATTAGGAATAATTTTTCTTGTATATTTATAGATATCAACGTGTAGTGTTTACATGTGCGTTTATAACAAGTACAAAATGCTTAAAAAAAATGAAAGTCCAACAATGCCATGTTTGACTTGGGAATAAAGATTACCATAAAAGCAAATTTTCAAAAAGAGTTGATTTAAATGGTTCGAATTATTTAAATAAATAAATATTATAATATGAGTAGGAATAAAAGATATCCCACTTTTAAAATGTTTGGGCTCCACTCTAATTCAAGTCAAGCTTGTCTTTTCAAAATACTATTACAATCATATTCCTTTAACTTATTAGTATTAAATATCAGTCTTTTTAAAAGTAAAGATATACATTGTATAATTACAAATATTTTTGAAATTAATTATTGTCGATTTTATTTGCTAAAAAAATCACTCTTCAATTTCAAATATCTATATATTAAGTTAACATCTAATATATAATTTAATATATAAATAATATATAATTTAATATATAATTAGATTATATATTAAAAATAATTTAATAGTGTAATATGTTGTGCTTGGAGAATTTTGTTGACGAGTTTTCATCAAATCTTTCTTGGGGGATCTCGACAAAATTATGCATAATGTGGATAGGAATCTCACGATTCCTTATCCTATGTATTATTTTGTTGTGAAGCATGTGGGCAAAGATGTTCCAAGGCTCCCTATTCTCACAATTTGAGATGAAGTGACATTTGATATCAAAAAGCCTATTATTCAGAGGAGCTTGGACTTCCTTATAAGGTTGATGGGTTATGCTCCTGATGGCTTGTTGAGGGACTTTGTGAGTATTGCTATGAATGAAGAGGAAGAGTGGGTCTAACAATATAATTATGACAAAGGCCTGGATGGTTCAGGTAGTGGAGACTCTATTGAGGATGAACTTGGGTAGATGGATGAAGACATTCAAAACCTTCTTGCAACCTTGATGAACATGCAAGTCGGCTCGAGCTCGAGCATTGTTGGTCCTTTGTTCTCCCATGTTGTTGATGATTGAGCATAGGCATCTATTGATGTCTAAGTTACTCTCTTTCTATGTTGAAAACCCTTTTTCTATACTTTGCTAGGTTTGGTATTAGTCTGGCTTTTTTTTAACCCCTTCCATGGGGCATTTTGTGAAAAGTTATTTGTATTTCTCGAAGGTAGTTGGTATATTTTGAATAGATGGGTTAGGGGCGACATGTTGGGCAAATTTGACTACAATTGGCAATTGCCATTTTCAAGTTTGGGCAGTTGGCCTAGAGCTTGCTTGGCCTCTTTGCTACTCTTTTTGTATTTTGCTCTGATAATATATAAACCCTTCAGCTTTGGCCTTTTACTTACAAAAAAATCTAATATATCGAATTATTAAGAATTAAAATATAATATTATAATATGATAGTTTACTATATAACATATTATTAAATACAAATATATTAAAAAATATATAATCTAAATATTAAAAAAAATAAAATTGGTAAGTTAATAGTTGGTAAGGGCCAGCTCCCATTACATTGATAACAAAATATGCATTGCATACTATATATGTCATTTGTTTGTCTATCTACAAAGATCCCCCAATTATGGTGGATGTCTCTCCATCTACCTAGCAAAAAAAACAAAATGGCTTACCAACTCCCAAAGTGGTGAAGCCAAACTATCCCTTTACATCTTCTACAAAAAATTCTAAGAACTTGGCAACCATATACAAAAGTGGCATTATTGTTCTATATTGTATACCAAATAACAATTATAAGAGACCAAAAAACATTAATTAGTATAAAGGAAGATTACTTGTCCCCAACCATCACAATACCAAAATCCCTGCCTCCTGCGCTTGGGCCCTCCTTGGCAGTTGACCTCTGCTACACCTTTATTATGGTCATGCCAAATTTTGTCTTCATATATTACTGCAACCAATCACCTCCCTCATTCAAAGTTATGCCCTTCAATTTTTAGAAAGGAGATGCTACAGACAATGGTTGGTTTTCTTGCTTCAAAGTCCTCTGAGTCAAATGTAGTAGTAATGGGCAATCTCGACACATCCTTTCCACCTCATTGGAGATAGAGGTAATATTTTGGCAACCTGATTTTCAAATCTTTGTCAAATTTCACAAGCACATAATCCATATCTCCCAAGAAAGATTCCTGAAAAATCTTTCGACACAAAGTTTTGGCCCTAATTTTGGATTACCCCGCCTTAAGCACCATTGCCAAAAACATCCAGGTGAAATCTATATTGCCCCCATGCCTATGCTTTGAGAGCATAAATTCCTCCCCTAATACCCTTTTGACAACATGCATTATCAATTTATTAAAATAGTTGAGAATTGCCTTGAGCCTTTTCTCAGAGTCACCCACAAAGGGCATCTACCTCTTGTTTGCAAGTAGTTGAATTGGGGTGTCCATAGTTGAGGGATGTAGAGAACGATGCAGTGGGAGTGATGATTCACTACTAAACACTAAGGAGATAAATTATGAGATGCTATTTGTCCTTCCAAACATAACCCCAATGCCAAAAATGTCACCACTACACTCGATAGTAGTTTAATCGACTCTACATATCAGTTGTCATGACTATGAGTCGTATGCTCAAAGTGTGTAGGGAGGCCATGATTTGAAGTTTCTGTATATAAACCATCATTTTACAAGGTGGCTTGAATAAATTCTCATATGATTCATACAAACCATCATGAAGTTTTATAAATGTCTTTTATTCATGTTACTTTGAACTAGTAGATGAAATTGATATCATGCCTTTGCTAGTTCACAGATTCCCAAATCTCTGTGTCCTCTAATTTCTCCCATCCGAATAGGCATAACTACCACATGACATCCCCAGTGGCAGCCATAGTAGATTGGCTAGATTTAGTGACCTCTATCTACGACCAAATTGGCCAGAGTGTCAACTACACCTTTCCCTTCCCAGTACATATGATAAATTTTGAAATTTTGGAGGGTCTCAATTAAATCTTTGATTGGTTCTAGTCATTTGTCTAACTTCCAATTAGGGGTAGTGTTTTATCTGATAGTATTAATGGTTATGAGAAAATTGCCCCTAAGTGAATCTGATAAGACTGAAGCTCCCTGCCCAATTCCAAACCAAATAGCGCAACTCTAAATTTGACTTCATTATTTGTAGACCTACCTAAGAAAATTGCTCTTTCTACCATAATTTGTTCATTATGGCGTGCACCGCTAGGACTAGGATTGCCTATTAATGTCCCATCAAAATATATCTTTATCCATATGCCCTTGGGGGCACTCCATTTGATCCCATCAAGAAGGTTGTCTAGAAGATCAACCTTCCTAACCCCATTAATAGGGGTATAATCTAAATACTATATTATTTAGTTGTTATTGTAAGGAAAAACATTTTATCGATAAATACTATTTTGTATTAATTTTAAAGATAATTACATTTACAATGTTGGTTCTTCCAAGTGATTTCTCACATTTCCTTAGGAATTAGCCTTCTTCTTTGAACAAAAATCATATAAATTTGAGATCATTGGCCAATTAACAAGGGTTTCCAATAAGCTAAGCAACCTTTCTACTCTTTGGGCTCTGTAGGACCCAGGCAGGTAGACCTTTCACAATATCTTAAGATTTTGAAGCTTAATTATAGCAGGTATTGTTTTTAACAGACAACTCTCAGCGGTCCAAGACAAAATACATAATATTTCAAACATAATTGGCTTTATTCTTCTTTGGATACATTGCATTCATTTATCAGAGTAAACCTTCCAAAGAAAAAGACAAACAACAAAGCAATTAAAAAAAGATGATATTAATTTGAAATGGTTGTTGAACTTGCATATTTATGAACCAGTGTGTTGTTCATGGGAACAGAGTCATAAATCTAACTAAGTTGTAAGCATAATTTTGGACATACATGCCTTACAAATATATCCCACTGCTATTCACATGAATCATTCTTAACAAATCACACAGTCATCCTAAAGCTATTGTAATACACAGTTAGAATTTAATTTCTTCCTTGAAGAAAACCCAACAAACATATCACACATCTACAGTAAATTCATAGAGACAATTTCAATCATCCTCAATGAATGAAATCATATAGCTAGAAAACATCTAATGTGAGACAATTCATGTTAATATTTTCATTAAATCTTTATGTCTGCAAAAGTACAACTTTCCAGAGAAAAACTTCTATATCAAGAACATTCTAATTTAACACTATGTCTTTCCAAAATATTTTCAGAACAAAACCCTTTTCAAGTGACCTTGAATTCCCTTTTATAGAAACAAGGGAGAAAAAAAGCTTCGAGTCGACTTGCCACATGTCAAAATTTGATTTCAACACCTAAGAGAAATTTCAACGATATTTCAAGAAGAAAATCATCAAAAACAAGAAACACACTCATTCATAATTGATAATGATTCAAGTAGAATCACTCTTTTAAAGTTATTATACCTTTTGATGAGTCATAAAAGAAGACAAAAACAATGATGAGATGGGTATAATGGGACATATGAAAGAGAAGTACAAAACTAGATAAAAGGCCCTTAAGGCTCACCTTCCTTATGAACTATTTTTCTCTAGAAAATAACTGCTAAAAAGTATCTAGGTGATCACTATATTGTAGGTTTACCAAGGACGCATTCAATTTATTCAGGATTTTAAAAGTAAACTCCAGCAGGTATAAACCACTCAGTTGGATTTGTAGATTTTCCTCTAACTTGTTTGCATCATCTGTAACCTTATCAATTATGTCGTGGAAAAGATGCTTCCAAATTTTTGCTTTCCATTCCTACTCTATTTTTCATTCTCTGTTATCCCTTATGAATGGAGGGGGAGGAGTTCCTTGTGGTTGAGAAGACCTGCGCACAACCTGGGAACCATGTCCATGGCACTTACGATGTTTACTTAGCAACATATCAACTTAAAATAATACAAGTTCCAACTCGCTCAATATATTTGCCCATTGTCTTTTATCTTCACTATCAATTGATCTAGCAAACTTGTCAAGACAATAAATCAATTGTTGCTCTTTGAACAAATCTCCCATTGTAAGTTTTACTTGGATTTCCACTATCCTCTACCTTTGCATAACTTGAAGTAGTTTTTGGTGTCTAGTCCACATAACTTGCAAGAATGGGAGAAGTTATTCAAATCTGCACTTAATAAGATTTTGTGCCATTATAAACTTATTCGTCTTGGATTCCTTCTTTAAAGATACAACTTCTTGTTGCAATATAATCATGTGTCTCTTTTCTTCCTCTCTTTTATTTCTTTCAAAGATAAGATTTATCTGTAATTTTGCAGTTGTAGTTTCAGCTTCCAACAAAAGACCTTTCCCTTTTGACATTCCTAGTGCCTCTCTCAAATTGTTATTTTCCTGGATGAGCTATACAATCCTTTAATTTTTCTCCTCAACCTTTGCTTTATTGAAAAGGGTTGTTGTATGATTTTGCCAAGATCAAGGGCACAATGAAAAGCATAAAAAGAGAGACAATAGAATGATAAGAACAAACTGTATTCTCATCAATATGCAAATGATCAACTAGATTAACCAATACAATGAATATAGGCCTCCTTATATAGGCAAGGCCATATGGATGTACGAGCATACAATTATGACATGTGGCTCAATGAGAAACAAGGGTAGGTAAGAAATACTAGGGGTAGGTAGGAGAAATAATATAATATTCCACAAGAGGTGGATGACCCACCGAATGTGGAGTGTAACAACAAAATAAGACCACAAAAGGTGGAATTTCTCCTACAAGCTCTATCCCTATGTGCACGCTTCCCCAAGTGTCTCAAATCCAAACTACGAAGAGATGCATTATCCTAAGTTAACTTAAGTAAAGTGTAATAATATCCAAAATGAATATTTATTTACACCAACACCCCCCCTTAAGTGCAACTTAGGGGAATGAAGACTCAAGTCAACAATGCAAGATGGGTCCCGGTTACTAGGCCATGATAGGTACCCATGTACAATATGCAAATGCAAGCAAAATCATGCAATGCAATCTCTCACAAACGAAGAAAGGGAGAAAACCTAGTGGGAAAAAACTCCCCCCCAAAAGAGAGATGAAAGTACAAAAGACTTTCAAAGAAGAAGGACAAAACCTCAAAGAGGAAAAAGTCCCCCCCATAAGAGAGGAAGGAGAAGTTAGCTGACCCCCCCTAATGACACATCCCGCACCCCCAAGAGAGCTCGCAACTGCTAGAACTTACTCTCGGTGAAAGGTTTGGTGAATATGTTAGCAACCTGCTCTGCTGTAGGACAATACTGCAAATCAATGACCTGCTCCCGAATGAGCTCTCGGATATAGTGCATATGAATCTCGATGTGTTTGGTCCGCTGGTACTGGACCGGGTTCTTTGAGATTGCAATAGCACTCTGATTGTCACAATGTAGAACTGTCGGTCATGGAGTGGTGAATCCAAACTCTGTGAGAATCTGTTGGAGCCAAATGGTCTCAGTCGCTGCATTAACAGTGCCTCGATACTCAGCCTCAGTCGAAGAGAGAGCAATAGCATGTTGCTTCTTGCTCTGCCAACAAATGGGGCCCGAACCAAGGTGAAAACTATAACCAGAAGTAGACTTACAATCATCAAGATCGCCAGCCCAATCGGAGTCTGTGTAACCAACCAAGCGAAGTCCTGTGCCTGCTGCATAGTGAATCCCATAGTGATGTGTACCCTGGATGTAATGAAGGATGTGTTTGGCGGCTTTCCAATGAAGCTCATGTGGTTCTTGCATGAAGCGGGAAACCATGCCAACTGCAAATGAAATATAAGGGTGTGTATGGGTCAAGCAGATGAGATTATCCACAAGCTGACGATACAAAGTGGCATCAACTGGTGGAGAAGAACACTGAGCCTCAAGCTTGACTCCTGAAAGAAAGGGAGTCGGTGTAGGCTTACAATTAGCTATATGAAAGCGTGCAAGTAGATCAAGAGCATACTTAGGCTATGATAGTGTAATCCCGGAAGGTGACTGTGGAATCTCTATCCTAAGAAAGTAGTGCAAAAGACCCAAGTCAGTCATAGCAAATCTATCATGCAAAGCAGATTTGACCCTGCTAATGATGGATGTGGTACTCCCTGTAATGATCAAGTCATCAACATAGAGCACAAGTATCAAGTGAGAGTCATCCTGTCGCAAAATGTAGACATTCGGATCGGAATGACACCTGGTGAACCCTACGGAGAGTAGAAAGGAATCCATCTTGGCATACCAAGCCTTGGGGGCCTGCTTAAGGCCATAGAGAGATTTCCTTAGTCTGCAAACCAAGGAAGTATCTTGGATGAAACCCTGTGGCTGCTCCATATAAATCTCCTCATCAAGATCACCATGAAGAAAAGCACTCTTCACATCCATCTGATGTACAACCCAACCATGAGTTGCAGCAATAGCAAGTGTCAAACGAATGGAGTTCATCTTGGCTACGGGTACAAAAGTCTCAGTATAGTCAACACCTGCAACCTGAGAGAAACCTTTCGCAACAAGCCGAGCCTTATACTTATCCACACTAACATCCACTGCAAACTTGGTCCGATAGATCCACTTACATCGAACCATCTTTCTCCCCTTAGGGAGATGGACTAAATCCCATGTGTTGTTCCTCATCAAGGAACTATACTCTTCCTCCATAGCTTGGTCCCACTCAGGAACCCCTGATGCTTCCCTAAATGTTTGTGGATCGGAAGTGGTAGCAATGAATGCATGTGGAAGATCCTGATGTTGTGATCGAGTTCTCCGTGTATCTGAAGGATCCCCAACAAGAGAACCCACAGACTCAAGTGTCTGTCGAGCCCAACGAGGTCGAGGTGGAGGTGGAGAACGAGGCTCCTCAACTGCAAGTGGACCCTGTGGAGGTGTAACCCTGCGAGTCGAAGTTGAAGGAGTCTCATCATCTGAATCACTAACATCACTATCCATAGTGGAGGAAGGTGGAGGAGGTAGAGAGGCTAAGCTAGGAGAGATTTCCTCAAAGTGAACACTCCTCTCAATGAACACCTCATGTGTCTCAGGATCCATCAATCTGTATGCCTTAACACCCTCAGGATATCCAACAAATATGCAAGGCCGACTCTGAGGTTCCAATGCCTTGCATTTTTGTGGAGGTATGCAAGGCCATGCTGGACACCCAAAGACTCTGAAATGTCTCACAATCGGTTTCCTACCAACCCAAGCCTCAAAAGGAGTAATACCTTGCAAAGCTTTGTGAGGAACCCGATTCTGGATGTGTGTGGCACAACTGATAGCCTCTGCCCAAAAGGCGGGATCAAGAGAACGTGCATGTATCATACAACTAGACATTTCTTTGAGAGTTCTATTCTTGCGTTCTGCAACCCTGTTCTACTGTGGAGTGTCTGCGACAGAATGCTGAAGATCAATTCCCTCAAATGTACAAAAATCCTCAAGTTTTTTGTTCACATATTCCCTTCCATTATCTGTGCGAAGAATCTTGACCACTTTCCCTGATTGCTTCTCCACACAAGTCTTGAAGTCCTAAAATCTGTCAAATAATTCGCTCTTATGAATAAGAAAGTAGACCCAAGTGAAGTGAGAGTAGTCATCAATGAAGGTGAGGACATAGCGGGCCTTACTAAATGAAGGTGCTGGAAATGGACCTGCTACATTGCTGTGAACAAGTTGAAGAACTTCCAAAGCTCTCCAAGCTTTCCCCTTATCAAACTTCTCTTCGGGATGCTTGCCCATGGAACAACCTGAACATATACCCTCTGAAAAATTGATTCGAGGTAGACTTGTGACCATGTCTTTAGTGTTGAGCTACTGAAGATAGTGGTAGTTGAGGTGACCAAACCGCTCATGCCATAGCTTACTTTCTGAATTTGAATGAGTACGCAAGGCCCTAGAAGGTGAACTTGGCACAAAGTGGGAGAATGAATAAAGCCTTGAGTTGTCATTGACTTGTCCCACTGCTACCAAGGCATCATCATTAAGTTCCTTTACCACAACTCAATCTGGTGTAAACTCAACCTTTTTCCCATTCCCATAGTGAGTGATTTGGTAGATAGAGAGAAGGTTGGTAGACAAGTTAGGAACATAGAGAACATTCTCAAATGTTCCATCATCCATGTCAACTGAACCTTTCCCTTCAACCTCTACTTGTGTATCATCACCTATGTAAATGTGAGGTACCTTAGATGGCTCCAATGAAGAAAACTACTCCTTTGTAGAACCCATGTGATATGAGGCACTCGAGTCAAGTATCCATTGCTGTGAAGAACCTGTTGTAGCCACAAATGCTTGCCCTTTTCCCTTAGAATGTGAGGAAGAGGAAGGAGATGAATCCTTCTTCGTGTAGGCAGATGGCAAGTTGATGTTGTTTTTCTTAAGAAGATTAGTTAACTCATCAACTTGCTTTGCGTGGCATCGATGCTCATCATGACCATACTTCTTGCAATATGCACAAGTTGGTTTATCCTTCTTAGGTGGTGTCCCCTTCTTGGAAGAGGATGAAAAATCACCTTGTGATGGAGAGGATGATTGTCCTTTTCCCTGGTGTGGCTTAGACTTGGATTGCTTCTTCTTCTTGTTGGAATCTTTGCCTTGACTTCCTTGATTCCCTTGATTTGCCACCAAAGCCTTGGACTTTGAAGACTTGAGAAGTCCCATGTTCAACAACTTAGATTGTTCCAATATTAACATTTCTGTGAAAGCATCAAATGAAGGCATAACATAAGAACTCCCCACTATCAAACGATGAGTTTGGAAGCTAGACACAAATGCTGCATATTCTGGTGCAAGCTTGTCCAACAAGTTGAATATCAACTGAGCATCCTTTTTGTCAATTCCACAATCCTTAAGCTTTGCTCTTAGCTCATTTTCTTTGGTGACATAATCTTGGATTGTATCAAAACTCTTGGGATCCAATTTGGTGAGCTCATTGTCAATTTTGTAGCCTCTGATTTCATCAACTTGACCATACAATTTCTGAAACATATCCCATGCCTCTTTGATTGTTGTACACTTCTCAATGTGAAATATGAGGTCATCTGATACATACTTGCACAAAGTTCCAAGAGCCATGCAATTCTTTGTGAGCCATTCTAATTGAACATTAGGATCAGCCTTAGGATCAGGTGGTGCTGCTATTGTTCCATCTATGTAATGCGTGAGACCCTTTTCCATTAATTTACTCCATACTTTAATTTTCCATGATGCATAATTATGTGGAGTTAAAGGTGGAAATTTATGAGGACTCATTGCAACAAAAATGGAAAGAGCACAAAGAGAGGCACAATCACACAAGACACCCCCCCAAATTCACTCAATCAAAGAACCCCCCCAAAAGTGATGATTTGGCACTTTATAATTAG
Source organism: Cryptomeria japonica (assembly GCF_030272615.1). Taxonomy (NCBI): domain Eukaryota; kingdom Viridiplantae; phylum Streptophyta; class Pinopsida; order Cupressales; family Cupressaceae; genus Cryptomeria; species Cryptomeria japonica. The sequence goes on along the minus strand of NC_081412.1, from coordinate 114,768,122 downwards.
TGCGTATACAACAGGCCAATTGCAAAAAATGGCAAAGTGGACTTCTGATTACAATTTTACAACTACCTCAATAAGGCCAAAAGAGACTCAAACTGATAATGCAAGAGATCTAAACTAAGATCCAAGCACTTTACAAGTACCTAATAGACCAAATAAGACCAATATCTGAAAGTACAATTTCCACTCAAAATATCTAAAGTCTAATCATAGATTATGAAAGTAGACGAAAAAACATGCACTTTCAAAAAAAATGACACCTGAAAAGGAGGTCGTATGAGCTCAAACGAGGCCTTTGAAGTTGCAGAATTGAGGATTGGATAGGTACAGCTGAGAGAATCCAAAAATTCTGAAAAACCTATGCACCAAAATCATAAAATAACCACACCACTATGAAGATCATGAAATTTTATCCCATTTCAAAAAAAATTGCACCAAAAAAGGAGCAAAAATGAGCAAGATATGGCCTTTCAAAGTTGGACTGCAAAACTGAAAAGCTCAATGTAGAGGGGGTCAAAAAATTTCAAAAGTCTGCTGATGTAGCACTGATGTCAGCAATTTATGAGCTTAAATTTGACGGTCGTATGACCCTCGCGAAAACTTCACCTCCCTGCTGATTGGGCATCTGTACCGTACGGACTATTGACTGGGCTGCTGACTGGGCGTACGGATTGCTGACGTGGTGGTCTGCGTCAGCTTTGCGTGGCGGGTGACATGGTAGCTGACTGGGCTGCGTGTGTGCCGGGTGGCGGGTGGCTGCCTGCCACGTGGTAGGCGCGTGTCCACCTATTTAGAGGACTGCCGGTGGGAGTGTAGCGTCGCTGAAGGGACGGAGATACCGGCGGGCCGGGAGCCGAGGGAAGCCGGCGGCGGGAGCGAGGTGGCCGGCGGGAGAGTGAGGCGGCCGGCGGCGGGAGGCTCCGGTGGAGTATGGGCCGGTAGGGGCTGCAGAGTACTGCTGATGACGATAGGCGACGGACCTGTAGGGTACGACAGAGTACGGGGGGGGGGGGTCTGCAGACCCCCAAATCCAACAAAAAAAGTTTTTTTTTTAATTCACTTTTTTTTTCGAAAAAAAAAATTTTCAAAAAAAAATTTTGATCACCTTTTTTAATTTTTTTAATTTTTTTTTTCGAAATCTGTACAATAATAGCCAAAATGGGGAAAAAAAATTTCTCACCCAAATAGGTCGACTTTATAGTCGAAATTCATGGAAACGGCCTCCCGGATTCAACGGTGATGTCCAAATCGCTGTACGACGCCCCCCAAAAATGAAGATCCCTAAATCCAAAAATTGAAGCCTTCCATGATGTCTCCAAAAACCAATCAATGAAGCCCTATAGGCTCTGATACCATGTAGGATTTTGCCAAGATCAAGGGCACAATGAAAAGCATAAAAAGAGAGACAATAGAATGACAAGAACAAACTGTATTCTCATCAATATGCAAATGATCAACTGGATTAACCAATACAATGAATATAGGCCTGCTTATATAGGCAAGGCCATATGGATGTACGAGCACACAATTATGACATGTGGCTCAATGAGAAACAAGGGTAGGTAAGAAATACTAGGGGTAGGTAGGAGAAATAATATAATATTCCACAAGAGGTGGATGACCCACCGAATGTGGAGTGTAACAACAAAATAAGACCACAAAAGGTGGAATTTCTCCTACAAGCTCTATCCCTATGTGCACACTTCCCTAAGTGCCTCAAATCCAAACTACGAAGAGATGCATTATCCTAAGTTAACTTAAGTAAAGTGTAATAATATCCAAAATGAATATTTATTTACACCAACAGTTGTATTCACATCTAACTCTACTACATTAGTAGCAAAAACATCTTTGAGTATATAAACCATGAATTGACCCAAGATTTGATGTGAGTCAATGATTATTGATGGCCTCTCACCTTCTGGATATAAGCACCATATTGACAAAGTCTGATCTGAAGGCCTGAATTCTGACCCAAAACACAATTTGTCAAACCCTTCATCAGTGAGGTTACAACCAAACTTCTAGCTTCTTCTTAAGTTGTCAAAGACAATAGAAGATGAAATATTTATTCCTAGGATGATCAAACTATTGGCTTCCTTTAGCAATTGCCTTCCTTTATTGGGAGTCATATGCTCAAATTTCTCTTTCAAACATGCATAAAATTTCCTATTATATTCCTCCTGTTTCTCATTAGGAACATCAAGTTGTTTACTGATCAATTCCCTCCCTTTGCATTTATACATAAACAATTTGAATTCTTGGGAGTGTATGAAGTCATCATCAGACAATAAGGTTTCATAAGCCTTCCTCCGCACATCCTCAGTCAAATAATTACTTATTTGAATAATGTCATCATTTTTCTCATTAGGAGGGATATAGGGTTGTAATCTCACTTCTTGATTTGCCTCTTCTTTTTCTTCTTCTTGTCGATCAATTCTTTCATTAGCCCCTTGAGATATTGCAACCTCAGAAGATGGAGCTAGGAACACTTGTGCTAATGGTGGTGCTACCACTGGCCCTCCTATTACATATGTCGATAGGTTTGGGGATGGGGGTGGAGGAATGGACAAATTGGCCAAGAGAATAGAGGCATTTTGAATGAAGAATTCCATTCTTTCAACTCTATTAAACTCTCATGGAAATATGCCTTGATATGATGCGTCTTCTAACCTTCTTCTACTCTCAATCTTTTGCACCTTGAAATAAGCTAATCTCCTTGCCTTTACCTCTTCATAAGAGCTACAATTCCTCATTATCTCTTCTCTTAACTCAAACTCACGCTCAATCTTCCCAAATGGGACTGCTTTTTTTGCAAAGGAATAATATCCTTCTAGATCAAATTTATTGGCTTTTAACCCAACTGGTAGGTGGAGAGATTTGAGCATTTCAATTACTTGTTCAAAGCCTTTATTTGAATTAATTGCAAAATCACTAATCTAAAGATACAGAGGGAGAAAATATCCCTTTTGGCTAGTTCTAAAAGGAGTTGAGACCTCAAACATATGCCATACTATTCCCAAATCAGCTAATCTACTTGGCACAATAAACAATGGAATATGTGGCATTCCACTGAATCCATAGACCCTGATGTATGTGTATTCTTCATCCGTATACGAATCAACCCAATTATGGTCAATGATTACTTTGATTTCATGCTCTTTCCCTTTTGTTTTTAGGAAGTTCATAACCTTCTTTGTCGGGAGCTCTAAACTACATGCAATGTAGATTCTTTTGACAAAATCTTGCTCAAATACGAGAGCCTGTGAATGCCCATACCCACAATCCCAAATAGCAGTCCATAATTGAATCGACCTCTTGGTATTATTTTGATCAAGAGGTCTGACACGGAGAGTTGGTTCCCATACTTTTAACTTTTGTCCTTGAAATAGTAGCATGCACATTAATAAGGAGTACCACTTGAATGTTATTGTGGCACTGCCCTATTTAATTTTAACTAGTGAATCATGAATTGCATCTACCACAAATTGGGGATAATCATATGTCCTATTATCTGTCTCACTTTGAACCTCACTAGGTAAGTAACATAATCTCTTTTGGCATCATAAAATTCCCATCATACCCCAACACCTGACATATTGCATAATATGTCATCTCAAAATACCTATAGAATAGATCAATTTTATAGGAGGGTTACTCTGTTCTAGCAAATTGTTGCAAATCACCCTTGTATCTTGGTCTATGCATGGGAAACCATTTTCTCCTATAGAAACCCTTAGTGGCATCATACTCTACTCTTAATCTTGCAAATCAATTGTTGTGGTACAATCTCTACAATCTTCCACGTCAAATACTTCCAATATTTTATCTCTGTTGATATCCAACAATCTCCCATTAACAACTCTAATGTATCGACCATTAGGGTCATAATAATTGACCAAGGTCTTAATCAAGTCTTTATTGACAAATACATTCGGGACTACAAGCCTAGCAAGCCCAAACCTTTAGGGGTTACATTTTGGGATAGAAAACTATGACTTCAAGAAGTATTTAAAAATGTGATGTCCCCTAATACTGAAATAACTTGCTCTGCAATTGCACTATTTATCATAAAACTTTGGGACACCTACCCCTGTCTTAGGCCTATACAATGACCCAGGTAATAAAGCAATTAAATCGTCATGGAGATTCTTCTTCTTTTTCTATTTCTTTGTTCTGGGTTACAACTAATTACCCTACCCTACCCATTCATAAAGAACTCAAAATGTCAATAGAGAATGCAGAGGATTGAACTTACAAGCTTTTGTCGACTTGATACAAACTCTAGGGTAGTCAAATTTCTTGCAAGTAATGCAACCTCATATTTTCTCCACACCAAAATTTTCTCTGAGATTTGAAAATGAAAAAACCAACAACTTTCAATCTTCAGTATTTTCTTCATAATTGCAATTCATGCGAATTATGGTGGTGCAAATGGGTGTAACACAATTTTGAATCTAAGTTGTTGATCGCAACCCATCGACATTTGACAACAAAATTTAAATCTCCCTACCCGAGGAGACCACTTTTGACCTGTCATTTTGTTTATCTCCCACTTTATTTCCACTTCTCGGATTCTCGTTGAAATCCTTCATGTTAAGAATATGCCTCAAAGTCTCCTGACCATGTTCGGGTTGATCGGAGTAGCTTACACCGATGGAGCAGTAGAGTTTTATCTTGTTACCTTCTTGGTTGTTGAACACTTTCTGATCGACGTGACTTATTCGCATATCAGGAGAGTAGATTTGAAGTCATCCCTATGGCCCGATGAAGTCGACTTAGGTCATCGGGGTAACTTCAGCTATCGGAAGGACTGCATGAGCATTATATTGATACTTGATGGAGTCGCTTTAAGCAGTTGGGGTTTGCATCGACTCTCGGGTTGACAAGCTGAAGGCTACACTGAAGTCCCGATGAAGTCCGCTCTTGGTTATAGGAGATTGGGGTAGCATCTCAAGGTTGGTTCCGATGGGCTGATGAAATCCACTCTTGGTTATCAAAGATTGGGGTAACTCCGCATATTGGGAAAGGTTGTTTGGTGTTGTGTCAAAGTCCGATGAGGTTGTCTATTGGTTATCGAGGATCGGCGAAGCGTTGCGTATGTCTTGCCGATGACCCGATGGAGTCGCCTTTCGGTGATTGGGTATCATCGGGAGATCGGGTCTACCTGTTGGAGGTTATCCCGAGGAGCTGACCTATTTTGGAGCGCATTAGTGGAGCCATCTACTATGGTATCGGGGGATCAGGATTACTTGTTCATTGTTTGGCCGAAGACCCGATGGTTTGGTGTAGACATCCTTAGAGTGATCGGGGATCGGGGAGACAACAGGAAGGTTGTGCGGATGACCCGATGGAGTCGCCTTCGACGATCAAGTATCATCAGGTGATCAACTCTATTGGTTGAAACCTATACCGATGGAACGGAGACCGACTGTGGATATGAGATTGAACCGAGATCCAAAAAGGTGAACACTCGGACACTAAGGATGAGACTATCGGTTTATATGAATACTAACTGACCAGACTTTCAGATGAATGTGGTATATTTGGTTCCCACGAGTTCATGAACTGACGTGTAGTCGCTCGATGGTTAGACTTCCTAGTGGTTGGAGCGACTAACTATCAGAGTGGCCAGTAGAAATTGAAACGCAGGTGGATGGTTGATTAGGCCATTGGACTCCAAAACGGTTATGCTCAATGGTTGATATATGTTGCCAAAATGGTAACCGATAGAGAGGTTGAGTGGCAAAAGTTTAACGACTGTTGACCAGAGCAGAGTGAAGCGATAAGTCTGTGTTGATCAGAGAAGAACATAGTGACTATGAAGGGATGCAGAGAGGTTAAGTTGTGGTAGTCTTGCATGTCTGTAGTCTTGAAAGTTCTGCCTGATGTTATAGAAGATTTCCAAACTGAGTAGGCTGAGAACAAATATCTGAGAAGAGAATCTAGAAACTTTATTGTAATCGTCTATTTACTGATAATAAAGTGATATCTCTTTGGTGGTGGGTTTTTTACCTGTAAAGTTTTTCCCACGTAAATATTGGTGTTATGTCTCTGTGAGTTTGGATATGTGAATTGTCTATCTGTGTAATCTTAATGTGTTGCAAAAGAATTTTAAAAGGCATACCTACTTTATTCCCCTATTGAATTAACGTTTGGAAGGCGTTTCTGCACTATGCTTTCCTTACAAGTGGTATCAGAGCCATTTAGTTGTGTTATCCTTGTTCGGTAGGGTTGTTTTGTGTCAATTCTGTTTTCAGTGGGAGTCTAGCAGAGCGTTTATTTGTCTTGTTTGTAGTTTAAGATGGCAAATGCTTCTGGGCAAGTGGAGATCGAGAAATTCAATGGTGGGGGTTTTGAGTTGTGGAAACTCAAGATGTAAGACTTGTTGGTTGATAGAGATCTCTGGGTTGCTGTAACTGCAACTGCTATGCCTTCAGGCATGAAGCAAGAGGATTGGGATCTCGCATATAGAAAAACTAGAGGGTTAATTCGACTCTATTTGGAAGACTTTGTTCTATTGAATGTCCATGAGGAGAAGACTGCTAATTTTTTGTGGAAGAAGCTTGGAGACATTTATCAGGGAAAGTCTCTGGTAAACAAGTTGTTCCTGAGGAAGAAGTTATATTCCCTGAAGATGGATGAGGGTACATATGTTGCAGATCATTTGAATGTTTTCAATATGATCATTGCTTAGCTAACCTCTGTAGGAGTCCAGATTGATGATGAGGATCGAAGTATGCTTTTGTTATGTTCTTTGCCTGACACTTGGGATCATTTGGTAATGACCATTGGGAGTACAACAACTAAGCTCACTATGGAAGGTGTGGTTGCTTCGTTGATGTCAGAAGAAACACAGAGAAGATCTTCTGAGATGGTCAAGGATGTTGTCGCTATTAGAGGCAAGAAAGAGAACAAGAATTCTAAATCTGAGTTAGAGGAAAGTTCTAAGACTCCTGGAAAGAAGTCCAAAGTAGGAGAAGTCCAAAGCGAAGTGTTGGAACTGTGGGCAGGTTGGTCACATTCAGAAGGATTGCAGAGAGAAGAAGAAGAATAATAGTTCTTATGATTCTAGGTCTTCTAAAAATGAGGATAGAGATGCTTTCTGAGCTGTTTTGGCAAGTTAGACATCTGGTGGTGTCTAGTTCAATCACGATGCTATGAAGACTGGGTACCTTGGGTCTTTGGCAGTGATACAGATTCATCATGTATTGGTGAATGTTCTTCATGTGACTGAAGATGTTAATATCTTGAGGATTCATAAGGGGTCTTTGGTAGAGATATTGTAATACTTAGTTAGGATGTTTTTTATGTCAGGATATACTCTTGAGATGCATTTAGAGTTTTTTGACATAATGTGTGTATGTTCATATGGAGCATGTTATCTCTTTGGATGAGATGGTTTAGATCATGGTTGTCATGTTTAAGTTCTTGATTCTGCAGTTGGAATTTTAACAATGATCTTGGTGTTGTTTTTCTGTTTAGAGTACATTGATCATTTGTTTGGCACTTCATGATAACGTGGTTATACATTTGAAGTTTTGGCATGGGCTGATCAACTACGGGTGCCCTTGGAAACATGGAAATGTAGCTGGTGCTAAGTTGGAATGAGTAATAGGTTCAACTGAAAGGCATTCATCTGTGATAACACAGTTAGCATTTAGAAGTGAAGAAAGGGTATGATATAGGGTGCTGTGAAGACTTGCTTGCAGGTTTTTTATTTATAGTTAGTATTGTGAATACTCTTGGTACAAAGGTTTTATTTACTTCTATGTAATGTTGAAAAAGGAATCTTTTTCAATTCTAACATTACCTATGCAGTGGGAGCTTCTTGGTGTGCATATGACTATTATTGCACTTGAAGTTTGAGACTGTGAGTAACAGGTTGTATATGTTGATGATTTGAAATTCATCTAGTTATACCTTAGAGGTATGCATAGTTGGATTTACTAGCACTTGCTGTGGGTGCTATTCTAGGTATGTTTGTGACTAATGTTGGCACATTCGAGTAGCCTTGAGATCGTGAGGTTTGTGTTCTGGGAGTCAGAGTTATGTTTTTCTTAGTGGATAGCTTCTATGGCAATGGCATGGTAGAACTGAGGTATGTCCATGAATGAGATGTGACTACTCTGTAAGTATCTCAGTGGTGCATAAGGTAAACTGTATTTCCTGATAGTTTATGATCGAATGGTATATCAGCATTGATGGGCTTTTGAGTCCATGGTTCTTAGTGGTGTCGGTGTGTGTTCGACATGGTAGACAGGTTTGGTGGATTCCTCGGCGAGTGGGAGATTGTTGGGTATATGCCTCTAATTCTCCTGACCATGTTCAGGTTGATCAGAGTAGCTTACACCGATAGAGCAGAAGAGTGTTATCTTATTACCTTCTTGGTTGTTGAACACTTTCTAATCGGTGTGACTTATTCACATATCGGGATAGCAGGTTTGAAGTCATCCGATTACCTGATGATTCACCTCATAGTAGAAGTCGTACTATTTTTGTCTTCCTTGATTTCACTGGGTGACTCACTTGCATTTTGGAGGAGATTCCTTCGCTTTAATAGCTAGGAGATCACTGCATGGTCCCCATTTAGCAACTTCCTTCTAAATATCCAATGCTTCCATCGACCTGATGTAAGTCTTCACCCCATGCATCCCAATTTGTGATGATGCCCTTCTAACATCCTTGTTATAATTTGCGCTCCATAACAAGAATGGCCTCAAGAGTGGAGTGAATTCGCTTACATGAATCCACTCTCCGCTTGGACATACAAACCCTTCCTTATCATGAGTCATTCCTAAAAATATATCCAACCCCTACAACCACTCTTTTCTCACATAGTTATCCATAATCCAAACTACATTTTTTCTCAGCTCCAACTCGAGACACCACGCAAGGAACATGGATACGATATCCACGTTTGTGTGGTATCAAAGCTTGACTTTAAGGCATTCATCCCCCAACACAATTTTGAATTGAGTAAGAAAAGATCATTCCTCAAAGATGAAAATATTTGATAGCCTTTCATCTGCAATACGACCCCAAAATACCACCATCTACTTTCTTTGTAGTTCATAACGATAAATGGGCCTCCATTTGCTTCGATTCTAGCCGTCTTTGCACACCAAGCTTATTTGAGGCACCAAAAACAAAGTCACATTCAATAATTTTGAAAATGCTAAATGCCACCCCTCACTTGCTATCATGGTAAATAAATGCCACTTCCAACTTTCTATCACTTCCCTAATTAATTTGGCAACTCCTCTAGCTAGATTCGGGCCGAGCAAACTTAGGAGATTTTTTGAGCTTCGAGCTCCAAGTTGTAGTTTATGGCCTAAAGTAAATGGCATGTTGTGTAGTGGTTTTTCCTACCATTTTTTGCCCTAAAATAAGTGACTGCCGATCTCCACCACCAATTATGTCACTGGTACGATTTGCATTCAATATGCCACAATTGTACGTCCTTGTCCTGCCTTACGCCAACTCCGCACAAGCACCATTACATCTCACCTCTCTCTTGGGCATTGGATCATATCATCTCAATTTTCATTTCTGTCATAATAGACTTAACACCCCCTTTAAATTGATATTGAATATCTACTAAACATAAAACAATCCCTTTCTTTATCCTAGCTCTGTTCTTGATTGATCACCCTCTCAAAACTCCATTTAATTTCTCCCGATGGGATATCAATGACTTCTTTATATCCACCTCCTAATTACCCTCTCTTCGGGTGTGGGATACCTTGAATTTTGGGAATTCACTCAGTTGTTTATTGATGATTTGTATAATTTTGTCAAATTTTCAATGTAACGCATTCCCCTTCGAGATAGCTTGTACTATAATTTTTGAATCTCCCTCCAGGTGCAAGTTTCTCGCTCCTAGTCTTTTTGCCAATTGGATTGCCAAAAGTGTTTTATTTGCTTATGCAATATTATTGGTGCTTATCCCTAAACCTTGATTGCATTTAGCCAAAACTACTCCTTTGTGGTTTCTTGCCACACACCCAGCTCCAAATTGCCCAGGATTCCCATGGGCCATCGCATAAAAATTCACCTTATTCCAATCTTTATTCAGGGAAATCCATTGTGTATTAGGCTTTGTATCTTTGACATGATCAACCCTTGTAGGCCTATTAATGGTCCTGAATTTTATAAGTAGCTAGTAAGTTTGTATTTTACTATCTAACTAGTTATATGGATATTTACTTAAGTTAATCCTTGAAGCTACAATGCTGACTATCTTTGAAATTGGTCTTTCTATCCTACTTCATAGTCATTCTTCATTTTCCTCCTTCTCCTAGAATATCCTTCAATTTATCTGCTTCCAAATTTCTCAAATCAAAGCTAAAGGAGCAATACGCCATATGCTCTAATATACCGACTTGCTACCCCATACCTCCCAACCTTGAAACCAACTCAATAGGCTACCCATCAAAGGAGTATACCACTCTAGTCTTTGCAATAATTTTTTCCAACAATTTTGTGCAACTAGGAAATGAAGGAGTAGGTGGTTCGATGTTTCCACATCATTCTTGCACATTACACATCGAAAGGGCCCTACAAACCCCAATCAACTGAGTTGATCCCCTATAATAATTCTATCCCTTATTGCTAACCATGCAAAATAGTCTTCTTTCGATGAGCAATCCTTATTCCAAAAAAGGTGAGATGACCACTGTTCTTCTATTCGATCCTAGCCTAAAAGCTTGTACCCTATCTTAACTGCATAATTTCCACTCTTAGATCCACACCAAATGATCAAATCTTCATCTCCTGAAAATTTAATGATCCCAGAATTAAGGAAATTCTTGAATCTAGTTTCCAAGTCCCTTGGTAGGTTTAGCTCCCCTAGGTCCTTCCATTTCCATTCCACCACCTTGATATGTCCCTCCTCGGTCATGAAATCTAACACTTTTTTAACCCACCTCACTTTAGTAATAGTGTTTACCTCTTGCCACTATTTGTCAGCATTAAGATTCTGGAACCCTTCCCAAGAATCCTCCCAAAACTCAGCCTTTTTGTATGTTCCCAAGTCTCCATGACAAATGATTAATTATCACTTTCCTACAATCTAGCAAGAAGTTCCATATGGCTGAGCCTCTGGTTGGATTTATAATCGTCAAAATTTTTCCCTTCTTTGATTGTCCAGGAACTTATTGGATAGAATTTGCACTTATTTTTTGTTTGGATTTGCATACATACTCCACACTAACTTTGCTCCCATGCTTCATTAATTAAGTTTCATCTTCTTAGCCCTACACCACCCACTTGCTTCTATTTGCAGATCTTTTCCCATGCAAGAAGATGGATCTTATCTTTCTCTAGGTTTCCATTCCAAAAGAATTTCCTAATCCCTTTTTCGTTTACCTTGTTAATATTTTTCAGTATCCTCAAACACGACATTGAAAATAAGGGGATGGCAAAAATCACAAATTTTAGTATTAGGAGCCTTCTAGCAGAGATTAACCACTTACTATTCTATCCTCCATCCTACTTATACGATTTTCAACTAGCTTGTTCCACAAATTTAAGCAACATGCACCTTCAAATATGGGAATGCCAAGAAACTTCCCAAGTAGTCTACCCACTTTAATTCCCAAAATTCTTGCAATATCTGTTTGAATATATGCATGTGTGTTGAAATAATAGAATTATGATTTATTCCAATTTATCGCTTGACCTAAAACCTTACAATATTTGTCTAAAGTAAATTGTGGATAACCCTTGCTTCTCTGACTAATCCCTCTCCCATTAGTAATGTGTCGTCTATGAATTATGTATGTGTGATTGCCTCAATCCCTCTTACAACCTTAATTCCTTTCCACCGACCACTTTCTCTACTTCTCTTGATCATCCATCCCAATGCCTCTGCCATGATTACAAACAAGAAGGGGGAGAGGGGGTCCCCCTTTCGTATACCCCTCGAGGTAGATAAAAAGCCTTTTGGGCTACCATTTACCAACACCGACATCCTTGGTGTGGAAATACAACTTTTGATCAAATCAAGCCAATGAGTATGAAAACCAAATTTGTGTATAATTTTCAAAAGAAAAGATCTTTTAACATGTTCATAAGCCTTTCGGATATCAAATTTGATCAACATCTTGTTTGACTTTGTGCGCCTTACTATGTGAGTCACCTCATGGGCTATTATAATCCCTTCTACTATAGACTTGTGTGGAGAGAATTTGATTTGTTCTTCTGATATTATGTCAGGGAGGATTTTATTTAACTCGTTTGCCATCAACTTTGGTATTATCTTATAGGTTGTGTTGCATAATGAAATCAGGCGTAGGTATTCAAAAGTCTGAACATTCTCTTTTTTCAGGACCAAAGCTATGAATGTATTATTAATCTCTTTTGACATGTACCTCTTCCCCTTAGCTTCCTTCATCAACTCCCAAATGTTGATCTTCAAAATTTCTCAGAATTTTTGAAAAAATGGAGGAAAGCCATCCAGGCCAAGTGTCTTGTCCCCCTCCATTGAAAACACTATAAATTTAACTTCATGGAAATTTTCTATATAAGAAACCTGTTTTATTGTTCAGTGATGATCGATGGGATGTTGTTTAGCACTTCTTCCACATTCTCCTATTAGGGAATTGTTTCCTCTGATAAAAGGTTCTGAAAGAAGTGGACAACCTCTCTGTTGATATCTTGTGCATTATTTAGGGGAGTTCCATCCATACTTTTGATCTTTGATATTCTATAGCTTATTATCCTTGCCTTCACCAAACTATGGAAAAATTTAGTGCTCCCATGCCCTTCCCTAAGCTAGCATTCCCTATATTTTTGCCTCTATAAAGTTGCTTCCCTTGCCAATACTTCGGCTAGCTGTGAATGAAGGTGTAGACACATAAAAATTTCCATTAATTTGTCTGCATTTAATTCCAAATTTCTCTGAATATCGGGCGAGTCCTTATTATTACACTATTATTTCTCCATAATTCATTATTCATAATTTCCATATTTTATTATATTATTATTAATATATTACCATTTATCCATTAAATTTATTAAATAAAACATTATATCATGCATACACCTTCATGTATTCACCTTATACACATTTCTCTATTTATTTAATAAAACCCTTAAATATCCCCTCCTACCACTTACCATTTCCCACTTACCATTTACCATTTACCACTCATCTTCCCTATACCACTCATCTTGTATTATCCCATATTCATCCCACAACATGAACTCACCTGGAGAAAATATATTTAAACAAAACCCCCTCTCTTATTTGAATATCTGATCTTTATGCGTCGAACTTATGTCAGTTTGTATTCTTCAGCATCTTGGCATTTCATTTTCTTTAGCTTCCTTTGCATCAATCATCTTGAATCTCCAAAAAACCATAGCTTCTTGTGTGTGCTTCTGAGAGCAATATTATCTACATAAGATCTTGGTTTAAGGAGTGCAATGGAGTGGATTATGTAACATGCATGTGTGTTCTTAGTTTAGATTTTAAGTTGCATGTGTGTTTTTGACAGGAAAAACTTCATTGTTGGATGTTGGAAGATTGAATCTTGTGTTCAAACCCATTTCCTCCATCTACAGAAGGTTCTTCTCCTCTTGGAAATCTAAGCCCAACATACCTCTCTGAATGACCCGTTCATTTACTTTTGCCAAATCTTTTTCAGTTCTGAGTTTTTTTGCAAAAATATTCCCAAGTGGGTATGGTTCCAATATTTTAGTTTTACCGTTAGGAATTGCATCTTTCTTACCATCCTTAAAGCCTTTGTTCCATTTTCCATGGGAGTTGTTGACCACCATTGAGTAATTAGCCCTTTCAAATTCTCATCTCTCAACCACATCTTTTCAAATTTGAAAGGACATCTAAGGGGAACCGAATCATTCTGTAGAAGTAGAGAAATAGGATGGTGATATGACCCTGTTAGGGGGAGAATAAACATCTCCCATATGGTTGGAGAGCTATTCCAATTTTAAGAAAGGAAGAATCTATCTAATTTTTGGGCTATGCTAACCTGCCCGGATTGTCTATTTGTCCACGTATAACATCCATTCTTGTACATAGGTTCAATCAATTCATTTCTCATAATGAAATTTTGGAAATTCAAATGAATCCTACAAATTCCCCCAACTCCCCCCAAATTTTCAGTTGAATTTTGTATAGCATTGAAATCCCCACCCAGAATCACACACTTATTGTCAACATTTTATAGAAAGTTTGAGTTTTGGTCCCATACATCATCCTTTTCTCTACTTGAAGTTTGTCCATAGACATTAATTAGGATGAATTCCATGTTGTCCAGTAGGCCCTTGATCAGAACTGCTAGCTAGTTTCTATTTTGAATCAACTCCTCTCCTTTGTTTAGCTGAGGTTTCCACAAAATGCACAAGCCACCTGATGCTCCTTCAACATCCACCCAAGATCCTTTCCAAGCTCTCCATCCTTTTTGGAAGGTGTCTTTATCTTCTCCTTTAATCCTTGTTTCTTGAAAAATAACTATATCTGGCTTTGCTTGATCAACTCCTCTTTTGACTAGGTGACATTTGTCAGGGGCATTGCAGCCCCTAACATTCCATGATAGAATTTTCATTGTTCTCCAGGAAGGGTAATTCCCTTCCCGGATCTTAACTTTCTTTGGCCTTTCACACTTCCTGCCAATTCTAGCAGGGTCCTTCTAGATTTCTTTCCTATACTCTTTTTTTCTCCCCAAGGATGATTTTTCTTGAAGAAACACTTGTTTGTCCAAGTGTCCCTTTTTCACACACATCATCCTCTTCTTCTATATCAAAAGGAACTTCTTCCTCTTGTTCCATTATTTTCGTTCCTTCAAAGCATATTTTCCTTGGATTTTCCTTGAATGGAGATGATCTATTTTCCTTTGGCATCTTTGCACTTGGACTGGTTTTCCCACTTCTTTCTCCTATTGCATTCTCTATTTCCTCTTCTACTTTGCCTCTCTTTTTTTGTTACGATGGAGTTCTTCTTCGATACGTCTTGAGAGGAGAATAAACGTCTGTCTCTTGGGGCATATTCTTTTTGTTCCCCACCTCCTATAGAGGCATTCTGCCAACTGTTGAGCAATCAATGAATGGACCTATATTGTTTGTAGCCTCTAGTGGGTCCATATTTGTTATATCTACCCCATCTTCCCCTTCTCTTCTTCTTTGAGTTGATGTCTCAACCCTTGAATTCTCCTTGTTAACTAGATTTTGTCTTTCTTCTACAGGCTGGATAGACCTTTCCTATTCCCTCTCGGTGTGTTGGTTTTCCCCTTCATTCTTGAGTCTATGCACCTTTATTCCCAACAGTCTTTCCATTACCTTCTTGCCCCATATCCTTATTTTTTATGTGATCTTCCCTTTGGCTCGATGTCTATTTTCCCAAGCCATCTTCTAGTATATCCATACCCACCTTCTCCTTTCCCTTATGAATTTTTAAGCACTCCTCTACACTATGACCATTATTCTTGCAGGTTTTGTAGGTATCTATAATAGTCTCAACTTCAATTTTTTGGTTCCAAATACCCTCATTCGTTACCAGTTCTATTTCTTTTGGTAACGGTGGGATTAGGCACCATATTATACAAATCCTTGTGTAAATATTTCCATATTTTTCCTCCAATGCTTCGTCCTCCTTCAAGAATCTCCCTAGCTTATTTCCGATCTGCATGAGGGTTTCAATCTCCCACTATTCTCTTGGCAGATTATACGATCTAATCTAGATAGGAACTTTTTCACCTTGGCTTGTAGAGGGTCGAAGTTTGGTTGCTAGTCTATAATGTATACTCCAATCCCATCCATCATGTATGAACCTCCTCTTAAAATAGCCTCTTTTCTCTTCTCATCTACACAAATAATAAGAAAAAAACCATTTGGTAGGGTTTTTATAATGAGTCCTTTCCCCCACACTTGTTCACACCATCTCTGCACTTTCAAAATCACAAGCCATTCCCTTTCCCGTTATATGAAAATACCCCACTCTTTCAGTAGTTTTACAGAATCCTTCCATCCATCATCTTCGATCCTAATCGACATCCTCTTATAAACATTAACTTGGATGCTTTTATGGGTGTCAAATTTATTTATGTTAGTAGAATTTGGATGCTTCCTCTTCTTTTCTATTTTCTTGAAACCCTCACTTCAACCTGTGAACACCTCTGCATAGCCCCATTTGCCTGATGGAGAATGGTTCCATTTTTGGTTGCCTAGCCATGATGTTCATCCTCTATTGAACTCCGATCATGCTTTCTGATCCTCCTAAACCCTTTGAGGTGGACTGCATGGAAGCCATTTGCAATTCTTGATAGGAAAATTTGACCGTTGGGGGAACCCTTGGCTCTGGAGAATATATATATATATATATATATATATATATCTATTAAGTTGGCTCGTTAATGGTTTGTGTAGGGTAAATCCTAGTGTGGGGGATATTTATTTTTCTATTTGGGAAAAACTGGATCAAGGCTGGGTAAACATCAATTTTGATGCTGCTTCGCAAGGCATTTCGAGAGAATTATGGATTTTGCTCGAATTGATGTAGGATTGATCCTTATTAAAGGGGCTGAAAGGTTACCAAATGGCACAAATAATGAAGCCGAAGTTTGAGCTAGCATGCAATCTCGAAATCCCAAAACTATATTTAGAAGGGGACTCAAAGATAGTCACAGATGCAATTTCTGGTGGATCTTTCTAGTGTTGGCCAATAAACAAATTTATTTCTATTATCTGCTTAAAACTTATTTGTTTTCAATATTTTAGAATTTCACATATTCGAAGGGAAGGCAATGGGGAGGTGGATACTCTGTCCAACTTGGGATGTGAGTTGGATCTTCAAGGGATTAGATGGTGGGACAACTCAGGGGCAAAAGTGGCATGGGCATCTTGAGTGGGTACTTGTTAATGATGTTTCTTGCCATTGGAAAGTACAATTCAATTAATTTTATTTCCTTGTTTTTCCTTCTCTAAGCTGATGTTACTTCCCCTCATCATTTATTATGAGTTGCCACCTAGTATGATTATTATGACAAGTAAATTATGATTGGATTTTTGCAGGATGGCACATTTTTTGCCATGCAGACAGGTTAACATGGTTTTTGAAGTTGAAAATTATGTATTTTTGGTAGGCATTATTTCCTTCTAAGTGAAGCTTTACTTGTTTTTTTGGAGCAATGGTGTGGTGTGGTGGTGGGGTTAAAAAAAACCAATTTATCAGGCTTCAAATTTGCAATGGAGTCCAATTTCACCTTGCATTCCATCAAATAGTTTAGGGTGCATCTTTGATAGCATTTGGGTGGTATTTTTCTCTGTGATGAGGAGGAGATCTTGGATATAATCAAGCATCTATTAGGCCATGAATTCTTGGTGTCTGAGTTCCGTTACAAAATAAATATGGACATTGTGCCGATTTTGGTGGCCTAGGGTCTCTCCTTTGGAACTAAATTAGAGGTAGAATGCATGGCCAAGACATGTGTTCCTACTCTCTCCTTGTGTGGTTATGTTTCTCTACTGGGGAAAGTAGTTTCATGGCAAGGTTCGAGACATCCGTTTAGGGAAGGTGTAATGCCAGACTGAGTGAATGTGGAGTATCAATTGTTTATGCTTTGGCGTGATGGTGCTAACCATGTGACAAGGACTGAAGAAGCTTGTGAGGTGTGGGAGGATTTGTTGGTGTACATTTGCTCAACAGACATTGAAAGAGACAAGGCTTATGAAGCAAAGATGAAGCATGACCATGGCAAGAAACCAGATCTTAGAGATGAAGAGGGTTGGGAGTTGACCCTGGCTAGAAATTGAAATTCAAGTAGGATGTTTTGCTTGGGTTACTCTTCATTTTTTTCTAGTTCTAGGTTGGTTCAGGAAGTAGTGAAGTAATGACTATCTGCGTACAGTCTTTAATGGCATAATGCCAGTCTTTTAAATTCCTAGCTTTTAGACTTTGGGGTTCATCCTTGCTTACTATGAGCATTCTTATTATGTATACAATTATTTTAATATTAATATAAAACTATTAAATTATCAATCATTTTTTTTCATTAAGCTTAAGGAGTATATTATTTTGTACTTATTTAAATTAATTAGTATAAATTTACTAACTTTTTTTTATAGTTAAATAGTTGTAGAGGGGCAACACTCAAATATTGATAATAAAAGTTTACATCCATCATGGCATACTCTGACAATCCTTCATCTAGCCTATTACTTACATTCGCTCGATACCAAAAGTGGATCTAACCAATTCCAACATCAGACTATTCATTCATCCCTATATATTCTTATTTGCATATACTTGATACCCTTCTCCATCTAACAAAATTGGAGATCTATACTATACTAATCGTTTTACCAAAGAGCCAAAATGGTGACAGAGAACCCATTTCAGTTTAGCTTTAACCATTCTAAATATTTTCTCTTGTTGGTTGGGATTGGTAAGAAAATTTCCCAATCAATTACGAAATTTTATAGTTCTTCCATATTTTTTTCCTTTTAGAAGTAATTCGTTGAGATCATGCACTTTTCTATCTACAAAGTGCAGTTGGTTGGGTCGAGCTAGATTATTCATATATACAACTTGCACACACTCCCTTTCTGAAATAGATTAGTACACCAAGCACCACACCAAGATTTATTATATTTGTTTCTAAAATATTTGTATTTAACCCGAAACCCTCAGCGGAGGATAGGGAAATGAAATAATTAGTTACATTTTTCATACGCTCTCCCCTCATAGATAAGGATACTTTTACAATGTTTTTTCTTCGACTCAATTCTACTATTATTCGAATTTTGGATAAGCAGATTTCAAGTACTTAGTAAGTCCCAAGTCCCACATAACAATAAATAAGGATACAATTATAAAAACAAAAAAACTTTGTTCGATCTATCTACTTCTCCGAATGTTGCAAATCTTTTTGACCGAAACAAGTGAAGTATAAGTCCACTATTTTGGATCAGCCCCTCCCCTATTGGCTGAACAAGAAAATTGATAGAGGGGGGTCTTTAAAATCTCAAAGAATACGGATTTTGGTCTCCGAGATCAAATAAATGGATTAGAAAATAAAAGTACCAGAGCTACAACTAATCCATAAATAGTTAAAGCTTCCATAAAAGATAAACTTAGCAGTAAGGTGCGTCGTATTTTACCCTCCGCCTTTGGTTGTCTCATAATACCTTCAACAACTTGTCCGGCAATAGTGCCTTGACCAATGCTAGGTCCAATAGAAGCAAGGCCTACAAATAATCGAACAACAATAATAGAAGCAACATAAATCAAAGGATTCATGGTAATCTCCTCTTAGGTTAATAAATGGTGGATAATATGATAGTTTTATCTATTGATTTGATTGTTCATGTTCAACTAGAGAGCAATTTATTTGAAACAACTAAACTCCGACGAAATGGCATTCAAAATTATGATATTACCAATTCTCTATCCTGACATTATATTCATTTTTAGATGAAATAGAGACATATTTTTTTCATTTATAAAATGAAACATTCTGCGTAATAGCCCATTTTTTATGGTTAATTCTAAATAATTCTATATATTAGTCTATATAGATCATACCCACACACACACACACACACACACACACACACACAGATATATATATATATACATACAAACTATGTACGTAAAATGTATGTATCCCTTTGACATTGAAAAATGAATTGTTCCACATCGAGGTACACAGTTTGCTAAACTAATTCCCATTAGTAAACCTATTCATTTTACTATGTAGATACGAATCTACAAATATGTGTTAGGATAACCGATGGACAACTAAGGGGGGGGGGGGGGCGAATTAGTTGTCAATAGATTATAAAACTTTAAGCTCGCAAAACCTTCTATCAGAATACATAAACCAAATACCAGAATAGTAGATGTAACAGTTAAGCATAAAGATAAATCATAGAATAATTAACCAGCCATCTATGACACATAACACCAAGATTTGTACGTGGAAAACTCGGTAAAGGGAAAAACCATGGTGGGAAGCCTACCCACAATCAGATAATATTTCTGCAACAAGTATGTGATTACAATAAGAGGGGCCTGCACATGCAGGAATGCACACTGCCTAGAGCACACTTCTCATCACAAAAGGAGCCTCACGGACTACAAAGAAATCCAGACTACAATCTGGAAAGATGAGTGAATTGCAAGAATAGCATCTCCTATGCCCGAGTACAGTTTTGGTTAAGCTCAACACCAGAGGTCTTAAACCTCTTTCACAAACCCAATCCGATCACCTATGATCGATCAAAACCTCTGCATTTGATTACAACATTATTCGCACATAGATAATTTCATATCCCATAACCCACATACCATGATCTACAAAGAGATATTACATCATATTTATACCAACTCGGGATCTAAATAATTAGGTCAGCCACCTAAACGATAATACAATAGATCCATTGCATAATCCCACAAACCAATGATAAACCAAGTCGGCCTAAGACCGAAACAACATAAACCAAACAATAAATCCAACTGACGACGGATCAGGAGCATCAACCAACATGTTACACAAACCGGTCCATAACCTAGCAAAATAACACAGAATGGGTCAGGTGCTAAATGTAACACCACCAATCAACTGGAACACAAACATGATAACCATCAACATCCTGATAACCTTCTAGAAGCCGCACCAACACCACTTACCAGATTCATCAAAAAGATCTTCATCAAAGCGCTGTCGATAAAACCCTTACTGGTGACCAAAAGGCTTACTAGAATAAATGATAGCATCTAGATCATCAAATCCCAAACCAACTGAATGTGATATGTACCAGGAACACATGAATAACCAATCCAAGCCAATACCACAAGCCAGACCAATTCAGAGAATACCGAAGATGGTCTCTCCAGATCAATATCATAATCCAACCACTTTACCAGAAGCCTATAGAAAACAAAACAGCTATTGTTGACATCAATGACAAAACATCAATGTAACACATAGTCAATTCCTCCAAATTGCCAACAATATGATCTATTCTATCTATGGATTTTATCGACGGGATTAGTGATCCTAGATTTTTCTACTAAGATATTAGAGATGAAGTATTTTCATTTATGATTATACAAGGGAGAATTAAAATGAAAAGAACATTTCACATTTCATATATATCAAATTATGTATGAATTGAAAAGTTAAAAAAGATTGAGTCCAATTAATTGAATTAACGATGATCCTCCATAGATTCGCCTATATAAGTTGTGACTAGAGTTGCAAAGATTAGAGCTTGAATACCACTTGCAAATAATCTTAGGAACATTACAGGTTGTTGGTAAACAAATTTGTCACTTTGAAATATTTTACTATGTGCCCAATGGAGGAGTGACAAAAATCTCCCAACAGTTGGAGAGATTGTTTTGTGGGATACGATCTTCCTCTACATTTGGGAGGGGCAACTCCCTTGTATGATAGGTGTATTTGTATTTTTGAGGATAATTAACCTTGCGAATGAAAATAGAAAATTACTACAAATGGATTTAGAAGGAATCCTCACAACAAACATACGATTGCCACTTGGATTCCATTGACTCTTAAACCTGTCACTATCAACTCTAGACTATGCATGAGGAGAGAGTGATACAACACATTTAACTTGCATAACGTTTATATATTTCTGAGATACCAAAGGAACTAGTAACGTTATATGACCATTGTCTTCATGAAACTGGGAAAGTAATTTGCAAGCTTGCTATTGCAATATCATACGACAATCACATAACATCAAGCAAATGAACACTTAACAATCATAGGAGCACTCCCAATTTGCCTTGTATTCAAAAATGATGAAATAATACAATCCAAAGTTTTCAGCTGTCCCAAAATCATGAAATCCAAAAAGTCCTTTTTTCATCTACCTTTCTAGCATTTATAGTCTCTTCAAATAACTACTTCACAACTAACTTGATTCTGAGTTAGTAACTAACTCATTTCTGCGCAAATTACAATAAGTTAATAACTAGCACATTTATGCGCAGAAATAGTCAACCTATTAACCTTGACTCTATGCTATGGAAAATCAGCAATAAACTGAAGACTAATCACGTATCACATAACAAAATAAAATATACAAAGATGTGAACATGATGTCACTTTTGACATTCCAAAAAGTATGCTAACTGATTATTTTCTTCTGTTGAATTGGTACTTTGGCTTTGAATGACTTGTATGCTTTGAACGCATCCACCATGAACTTGTACCTGGGAATGATCACATTATCCATTTTTAGTTTGGCAATTGCTTGATTATCTTGAATATTGACCAAATCCCGAAAATATGAAGACATATCACAAGCTTCTAAGGCAATTGAAACAACACTGAGTCTCTTCATCTTATTTGCATCTGACACTTGTGCATCTATTAACTCAGAATTAATTCTGTCATGAAACTTGGTTAAGAGCAGTTGCTTGTCCATTTGCTGAAATTGCTCTTTTATCGATACATCACCAATGATATTCATTGTATCTTCTTTAATCTTCATCTTTATCTATTCACAAGCTATCAAGTGTTTTTGGTATTCATCCAAGCATTGCTTGATATTCTCAATTTTCCAACTTATACTTCTGCACCATGTATGTGACTGATTTTCTTCTTTATGAGAGAAGACCTTCTCAGCAATGAGTACATTCATGTCTGTTTTTGCCATCTTTTGGAATTCCTGTAAAGTATCTTGCCAAGACATCTCTTGCTCTTTAGCATTCTTCTATTCTGTTGCAATTTCCTATTCATGTGCATCCAACTTAGTGTGCATATCTTTGGCCTTCTCAATAAAACCTTGTGCTTCGGATTTCATTTGATTAATCCAATCTTCTAGCATTCTACTCTGTTTCCTGCATTTGTGTATATCTTCAATTACCTTTTTCTCAATAATTCCTCCAGTGTGTGTCAACGTAGAAGTTGAAGCTGATTCCATTTGTGTATCTGAAGAAGCCATAATAGATTTGATGTAGGATGAAAGAACTTGAATTTGCTGCTTAAGTTGATCCTTTGTTTCCTTATCTTTATTTGCTTTATCGATAAGGATAGCTCTTGAAATCTGAAAATTATGAACAACTCCCTCATGTGTTGTAGGACCAAGATCCAATTGTGTCATACTAAAATCAGCCTCATTAGCTTCATTTATATCTTTTTCAACAATTGGCTGAGCTATTTCAACACATAAGTTTCCTAAGGATGGATTAATCCCCAATCTGGATGCAACTTTAGTTTTCTTGGATTTAGCTGTCCTGTGAAGTACATTCGCGACTGCATCAAAACTAGGAGTTACCAGCTGGACATTTCTCTTTTTATTTTGTAAACTCTGTTGTAACCAGAATGATGAGGATGATGGCAATGATTCTTGATTGTTCACATACGCAGAGGTTAAAGGTGCTAAATTAGTTGGGAAGGGCGGAGATTGAATTTCAGCTTGAGCATCGTTTATTTCAACTTCCTCATGAATATCAAAATCATCCTGTTGGGGTGAAGAAATAATGATAGCTGGTGAAACGGAAGGAAATTGCTGACTTTCAATATTGGGAGGATGTTGGGGTGAAGCGATTTCCAATTCATCTTCAAGTTATTGAACAAGATTCATCATTTTTCCCTTTGTATTTGATCTCTTCTTCTTTATGACAGAGCCGACTTCACATAACTTGGCAAGATCCTTGCCTTTTTCTGGATCTTCTCCATCGTCGCCTTCTTTGGAAACATTTTGGTGTGAACCCATCCCTGGATTAGATCTCTGTGAATTAGCTGGAATGGAAGAACTTCCCTGTGCCCCATTTCTATCCTTTGAGGAATTAGCTTTATTTGAAGGTCTAGTTGCTGTAGACTCAATCCTCTTGCTTTTAACCCATTTGAAAGTCCTTCGAACCACATAAGCTGATCTTTATTGAATACTCCTTATTTCTGGAATTGACCAATTGATGGGTGGAAGTGGAAGAAGGTGAATCTTTTCAAAGTAGAAACCATCGATCAAATCAGATTCATCATCTTCAATGCCATTCACATTTATTTAAATTCTATAATCAATTATCTGCTTAATAGAAAATCTCATCCAGTCTCTTTTCTGCACTTCAAAATCATCTTCACAGTCTTGCCAAAAATTTTCCATATCAGGAAAGTGTTCAAATCCGGCATCGAGCTCTAACTCTCCTGTAGCATACCCTTTTCTATCAAAGGGAAATCTCATCTCATAAGGATATAGGTGAATCTTTGCTATAGACCTCTCGATATTTTGTGCATCTGAATGGCTCTCACAGCTATAGTAACCAAGTCCAATGGGAAAAGAAATGATACCCTTTCTTTTATTCCAACAAATTTTGTTGACTTGTGCAATCTGTCGGCAAACCTTGATGAGAACTAACTTATCTTCAACAAACCTTGGCAACATGAGAGGGCAGCCATCATAACTACCTATCCAAATGTATGTGAACCTCAGAAACTGTATAAAATAACTACCATATTTCTGAATCAATGCTGCTGCTTTTGAGGATATTTTGAGTCCAATATTTCCCTGCAGTTCTCTTATTGTCAGCATAGTGAAAGCATCATTAATCCTCCTGAAGTGATGATAACTTTTCTCCAGCTGCAATTGTGGATGATAATTGTAAATTTGGGTCATATCGTCATAAATGCCTTCAACATTTAATCCTAGCCATTTCTTCATCCCAACAATAGCATAGAAGAGGTATGATGTCATGTAGAAGTTATGACTGTCCTTTAATTTGAGTAACTGATCGCAAAGACTATCACTGATAATCTCAGCCCAATTAATGAATTGTATGCCCTCACATATGATATTAATAAATAAGAACATCCATCCTTCCAAGTCATTTGAGTCTTTATTTCCTGTGACCCGATTTAAAAAAATAACCATATTGGCCATATCTTCCATCAGCAGAGACCTGTGAATTATCTTAGGAAGCTATGTTTTTCCTTTCCTTGGTTTTGCTAACCACTTTATGGCTATGCTATTCAAGCACTGGGTTTCATTGTCAATAAAATAACTTTCGGCATATTCCCTATTTACGTCTATGAACTGATCTCTGAAAGGTAACCTGAAAGTTATAGCAATGGAAACTGGATCAAGTTTGGCGACCACGCTACCTTCTGCCGTCTTAATTTCCTTTGTCTCTGGATTAAATGCTTTCGTGCATTCCAGAACTAACTCCGGACATTGCACCGATGTGGGATATCCTGCTGCGTGAGCTAGCCCACTGTCTAATAATCTCTGAGTTGTCAAAGTCTTATCTTCCCGTTCCGTTGTTTTCCAGAAGTCTACAAGATTTACATTTCCCAACTTGGTATCTCCAATATCTGAATGTGAACATTTAAGAATGGGAGCATAATCGGGGCTATGGAATTTATATTTCATTATGCCAAAACGAAAATAATACCCACACCACACTATTTTAAAGAGGATTGATAACTTTTTCAAAACATTTCATGTGTTTTCTTCATACGTTGAAAGCTTTTTGATATCAAGACATTTCCCATTGCAACATAAATCTTGTTTTGATTATTCGCCTCAACTTTCACCCTGATTTGCGATATCTGGCTACTAGAGTGGTTGCATCAACAAAATCTGACAGAAATTATCTCTGCAACTTGACTGAAAATCCATATCATTTGTTTTTAAAACGTATTTGAGATAACATCATGGAGTGATTGATTTCCTTTTATTGTTGGCAAGCAGGATGCTGGAAACCATCATGAAAATCAAACGTATTATCATTATGCCAAGAGACCATGTGACTATGAGGGATTTTGTCAAACAGTTAACGCGCTATATCTATGCTTCCAACCTTGCGCACCATCACCACGGACATGGCATTCTTTGAAAACATTTTGCCAAACCATTCATGTGTGTGGTCTATGCTCTCCCAATCCTCATGTGGTATCTAGCAATGACTGCATTTCATGAGCCCACATTTCTTTGAGGAAATCTGTCAAACTATTCACACGCGCTGTCTATGCTTTCAAATGGTGTTTATCTGTCTCCCATTCAACATTTGACACAGAGGACGTTGGAAGAGGTTTTTTTTTAAAAATTAGTTTTACAATTGTCGCTTGCATTTGCTTTTAAGTTCCTGAATCTTTTTCTTCTCAACAAATCTTTCCTGTGCAAATAGTGTAATCATTGCATTCCATGAGATCACATTTCTATCAAGCATACAACCAAACAAAATAGTGCCATGTTTTTGCTTTACAATTCTAAAGAAAGTATAAGGATTTCTTATTTCCTGCATAACCGATAATCATAGAATTCCAGAAGATGAAATTTCTTTGAGTATTCTGCCAAACATTTCATGGCTGTGTATATTCTGTGCACATTCTCTTTTTGAGTCATTTTATCAAACAAGTCTCATGCCTTGTCTTGCCTTCCACATTCGTAATACGAATCAAGCAAAACATTTCCAACTATAATATGTGACCAAAAATCTCCCTTTTACAACACTTTGATAGCTGTCAATAATTTTTACTTCTCATAGCTGTGTTGTTGTTTTTTTTAAAAAACTCTTATGGAGGAGGTTAAGAATGCTCAATTTTTGAGCATTTCTAACCTCTTGACAAAGTGGGACCCGCAAGGTTAAGAAATGAGTACCTTTCTTTTTTTTTTGTGATAAGTTAGAAAAACGGGTTAGAAATGCTCAAAAATTGAGCATTTCTAACCTTTTTGACAAAAGGTTGAAAAACGAGGTTAAGAATGCTCAAAAAGTGAGCATTTCTAACCTCCCGCTTTAATGAACAATCGAGTATATCTTGGGAAGCATTGGCCACTAAGAGGAATCAAGGAAGAATGCATCCGACGCTTTTGACCAACTTTTTAAGCACAAACGACTAGACATATTAAAATAATTTAAAATATTAAATTATTATTTGAGAAATAATTTAAATATTTTAAATATATTGTTGTGGTTGGAGAAAAATGGCATAACTTTCAAACGGTAAGGAGTTAGATCCTGAAATTTGAAACACGCGTCAATGGTAGGGAAATAGATTCACACAATTATTTATGCCTCATGATGAAACCTTAAATGAGATATTTTAATCATTTGGGGACATCAGACACTGAAAATTGAAAGTTTAAAATATGACAAAGTGTGAACTGGGTTCAGGTGAAAGTTGGCCACACGACATAAAATGAAGTTTAGATCTTGACTGTCAAGTGATTTCCCTCAAATTGTGATAATTCTCAAGATTTTTCCATTTTTTTGGATTTTGACTAGTAATGACCTTAGACAACGCGCTCATTGCCTACGTGTAAATACTCATTAGTCCTCTTTCTGACCTTGGGAACAATTTGAAATTCAAATAATAGGTATTCCAAATATGAGGGAAAAATAGGTATAGGTACCACTAAAGGTAATGTTAATATTATTTCATGATCGTTCGCAGGTGGTATTTTTCGCTAAGTGGTAGTGCCTTCTTTTGATTTCTAGCCTGCTCTCCTATTCATCAACGCGCGTGCCAAGTGGTGTCTCGACGTTTCTCTAAGCGGCTCACTTTTCTCGCCCAATGTTGAGAGAACGCAGAGCTGTCGCATGGCTCAAGTCTTTTCCTCGGCTTGTGCTTGTCAGCCCCACCATCCCCTGTGTGAAGGAAATGACACTTGGCACCCCCATGTTGCACGTTCTAGTCCTCTTTTTGTGCTCTACTCTGAGTCTCCCCCGAGTCACCGCATGTCTTCCATGATGGTTCTTGAATCACAATGTTGTTTGCACCACGATTTTCTTGTTTGGCAGGTGTAGGGGTTGCCATAATGTGGTTGAGGTAACTACTTTGAAGGCCATTTTCACTAGGTAGCGTCTCACAGAGTACCACGCTGGGAGATTCCTGTCAGAAGTAGTTGCTAGGATTTGTTTGATGCTTGCATACTATTTGTTGAGGGTCGAGGGCTCTATATAGGCCTTCTTTTCTGCTTGTTAAGGGGTTCAGACTTTAGAGAGATTTTTAGACTTTGGCTCACTGAAGAAGCCTTTATGTTAATTAAATTTGGTGAATGATAGACATGTCAGATTGTGCCTATGGCCTTTATGATTGTTTTATTTGAATCTCAATAGATTGACTTCTGTGTTGTTTTCAAATTTGATAACTTTTGTGATATATGCTATGAGACTCCATGGATTAAACTATTTTTTAGGACTTGTTATCTATTCGATGAATGGTGAATGTCATATTATGTTAAATGAGTTTTTGTTAAATTATCCTCTCAAATAGTTATGAGCATGTAGATTGTTGAATGTGCATTAAAAACTGCATGTATCTAGGTTTTATGTGCTGCAAATATCCTAAAATATTCTAGCGTATCGCCTAAGTAGTATAGCTTTTAAAGTTTTCTTCTTCCCCTTTTCTCCCCAAATGATATGAAGTGCTGACTTCTCAAACTTGGAGGTTATTCAGTGAATCTTGCGCAAAAGGTCCCCCATCACTGAATTTCCCATAAGGCTGTTAGCGTTTAATGCAAAATTAATAGTCAACAGTTCTTTTTCTAGCATGCCCGATGGGACGTAATTTTGAACAAGCCTAGGCAAGTTTATGATCCCTAGACCTATTAATAAGAGTCAAATAGCTTTAAATCCTAGTTTACTTCTCCCACCCCTGCTAAGTGTCCATTCACTCGCAACTACTTCTTCTCAGAATCCACCTATTTTCCGTGCAGTACCTGTTCTCATAGTAATGGCTTAGATTCCTCCTAGAAACTTTGTGACTTGGAATAGAGGTAGCTCTCCCATTCCTCATGTTCCACCTGCAGTATGGGGGCCAATTCCTACCTCCACGCTAAAAGTCATCCCTAAATTCACTGGAGAATGTTCCAAGACACCGGGGGAACACCTACAAGATGTGGTCGATGTTTGCACTGTCCATAATATTACAGAGAAAAATATAGCCTTGAGATTGCTTTCATCTTCATTTAAAGGGAACGCTTTAGATTGGTACAAATCTCTTGGTCCAAACTCTATAACCGATTGGGACCAATTGGGTGACCGCTTCTTTGAGAGATTTTTTGACAAGGCTGATAGTTCATCCCTAATGCAGCAATTGATTACCATCAAAAGGGCTCCTCAAGAAGCGTTGACAGAATTCAATATGAGATTTTAGAGGACATGGCAAAGAATATCATTGTTCGCTCATCCACCTACGGATATGGCGTTCATCTTTTATTTAAAATCTTTCAACTCAGATTTATATGTGATGATCCAATCTCTTGGAGGCAACACCCTTCCAGATATGTACTACTTGGCGGTCCAAGCGGAGAACAATCTAATTGATGCTGGAAACCTCACACCGCAACCGCTCATGCTGGTCTTCCTTGAGTTATCAAATTAAGTTCCTGAGTCAGTCATGCCTAGCACATCTACACCCCAATCTATGTATGTGTATCCCAGATGCCAACAAGCAAGTACGTCTTCCCCCTCATCTCTGACTATGGAATTCAATGATATGAAAAATTTATTGAGATCTTTCTCAAATGAAATCATTAATCTGAAAAGGTCCCAAATTCCCCCTGCTAGACCCCCTTTCCAGCAAAATTTCCAAGGGAATAAACCCCCATATCAAAAAAATCAATATGTGAATAACCGAGCTTCCTCAAGTCAATTGAATGGCCAGATAGTTGCAGTGTCCAATCCTTTGCAAACTATCTATCCCATCACCAATAAAGAGTTGACCGTAGGACATAATAATCTAACAGATGACACCAATTCTTGGTGTTTTCCATGTAACAATGCCCACACCCCAAGAAACTGCTTGAAAGGCAATTTGCAACAAAAAATTACAGATCAGTGAAGCCAAGGTGTTACCTTGGATGATTCAGTTTATGCATCCCCTGGCATGGACAATGTGGCTCTCATCGCACAGATGCAAGGTATGTCAATAGAGCAGGAAACAAAGATAGCTCTGGACCATGTATTATTCTCTTGGATGGAGGACGAGGATGTCGTTCTCACAAATGGTGCAATTGCATCAAGTTCAGGGGCTCCTCAAGTGCAACTAGATTACAATATATGATCAAAAAGATGTTTTTTAGGAGAGAATGTAGGCACATAGGGGAGGTTCATCTCAGATAAAGTTTCCAAACAACCCGCAGTTGCTACCACGTATTAGAAGAAGGAGTTTATCCCTTATAAGTCAAGAGAAGTGAAAACATCTATGCCATCAATGTTGGACATGGTGGAATAGCTAAAAAAAGCCTCGGCTAACATCTCTTTGTGGGATCTCTTTAGCATCGTAGAGTAGAAGAATCGGTTGAAAGAAGCTCTAGTAGAGGTGGAGAGACCCGCTGACAGAAATGCTACCATTTCTTCGTGGGCTAATGAAGAAAGATATGAAACCCCCGCAACACCATCATGCTCATCTATTGTATTGATAAATGAGGCCGCACTACCTATATCCCAAGTGGAAGGTAAGCCTAAATCAAATCCATTTTATTTAACCCTCATCGTACGAGACAAACTTCTACACAACTCTATGATAGACTCTAGCGCTAGCACTAACGTCATGCCAAAGCAAATTGCTGAGGTTTTGAACATCAAATATGAGCCTCTAAATAGAGGTGTTATGCAGGTAGATGGAAATAAAGTCCATACTGTGGGTCTTATTAAAATCCTTCTGCTAGCATTGTTTGCATGTCCTAGTATCACCGTGTCCCAAGAAGTAGTAGTTATTGACATACCACCTATTTTTGGCCTCTATCTTTCCTGAGACTTCACCACCAAAATAGGAGGTTACCTATCTTTAGATTGATCCTACCTCATCCTCCGGACCCAACATGATGTCAAGCTCAAAATTTTGTTAGAACCCATGCATACCAAGAATGTAGCTGATCAAGGTATGCTCAACTTCAAGCCTACTCATACCTCCATCTCTAATGAGGAGAGAAAAACCGTAGAACTTCTAGAGGATGAAGAAGTGACTGGTGATATTACACTAGAGTAAGAGGTTTTCCTTAATGAATTTCTAAATTCTGATCCATACTCCAATTACCATGCCATGGGTCTTGGTACCTACTATTATTTTGATGAAGATCAGATGATCCCTAAATTAACCAAGGAGCCACTGACTAAGGATGAGGAATCTTCCATGATATGGACCTTGCACTATGACGATGCTAGATGCAAAATGGGTTCAAGAGTTGGGATCTACCTTATGTTGCCTTCCGGTGAACAAGTCCCGAGGTCTTTCTGCCTGCAGTTTGCTTGCTCCAACAACGAAGTGGAATATGAAGGGTTAGTCCAGGGCCTGAGTTTGGTGAAATGTATGGGGATCAAATAGTTGAGAGTCTTGGGAGATTCTAAACTAGTGGTACACCAAGTCTGAGGGATCTCAAGTGCCAAGCATGTCTGCATGAGGTCATATCATCACCAAACGTGGGATTTTATTAAGAGATTTGATGCTTTCAACTTCTAGAGGATTCCTCAAAAAGAAAACACAGTCGCAAATCGGATGACCACCATTGGGTCACAATTCGACCCTGCTATAGATTTTCTAACCAACCCTCAGACAGTCCGCATGGTTGTTCGACCAGCTGTTCCAGACAATGACATGTAATGGCAAGGCTTTGAGAATGATGAACAAATTTCTTTATTCATCCAAAACTCCAGAGAGTTTTCTGACCAAATGCAGCCAAAGGTGAAGGAGGTTTATGGAGATCAAATCATTCAACTAAAATCCAATAAACTCCCAAATGGATTGATCACCCTTGAGTATTTGTTCGACCATGATGATGCCAAGAATGACAGGCAAAAGTTCACAACCAACAAAGGTGACTATACTGAAATGTCAGTAGGAATGGGGAGAACACTCAAGGTAGGAAAGGAAGTTCCCCTAGAAGACCGAGAAAGCTTGGCTCTATATTGTGATGAATATGTGGGCATGCTAGCATGGTTATATGAGGATTTGAAAGGTTACAATTCTAGCATCATTCAATACACCATTGAGCTCACCGATGGGGCCAAGTCGGTTTGAGAGAAGCAGAGACCTGTCAATCCGAAGATTGAGTTTCTTATGGAGCAGGAATTGAAGAAATTGATAGAGTCCAAGATTGTCTACCCCATCAAGCATAGTACATGTGTATCAAATCTGGTACTGTTCAGTAAACAGAATGGAGATATCTAGCTTTGCATGGATTTTCATGATTTGAATCAAGCTTCTCTAAAAGATAATTACCCTTGGCCACCAATGAAACAATTATTAATCACTATGGCTAGTTTCGAGATGTTTTTGATGCTGGATGGATTCTCAAGTTATAACCAAGTGTTGGTAAAGCTAGAGGACCAACATAAGACCACCTTCACAACCAAGTGGGGAACGTTCGCTTACCAAAAAATATCGTTTGGATTATCAAACGTAGGTGCAAATTTTTCAGAGAGCTATGGATCTGGATTTGAAAGAGCTGATCAATAAAATTATTCTTATCTACTTGGATGACTTGACTATGTTATCAAAACATAAAGAAGATCATTTCGATCACCTTGAGCTAGTCTTCCAGAAGTGCTTGGAATTTGGCATTTCATTGAACCCAAAGAAATGCATCTTTGGGGTTCTGCAAGGGAAATTATTGGGTCATGTAGTGTCAAAAGAAGGAGTCTCGATTGATCTAGATTGAGTGAAGGCAATAAAAGAGCTTCCTCTTCCTGTCAACAAGAAGGGTGTTCAACCCTTCCTAGACAAAGTCAACTTTGTTAGCCGTTTTATCTTAGACTTTATCGGAATGTTGAGGCCTATAACTCTAGTTCTTAAGAAGGGCATACATTTTAAATGAACTCCTAAAGAAAAAGAGGCATTTGAGAAAATCAAAGACGTCATCTCCCTGACTCTTGTACTCTCTAATCCAGACATGTCTAGAGATTTCATAATGTATGTTTTCTCTAGCAATTATTGCATTGCCATGATACTAACCCAAAAAGATGCAGACAAAAGGGGTGAACATTCGATAGGTTTCCATTCCAAAACCCTAAAGGAGTACGAGGCTAAACACAACTTTGTTGAAAAACAAGCATTGACCATTGTGTTGGGTGAATATTTTGTCAC
Organism: Cryptomeria japonica; assembly: GCF_030272615.1. Taxonomy (NCBI): domain Eukaryota; kingdom Viridiplantae; phylum Streptophyta; class Pinopsida; order Cupressales; family Cupressaceae; genus Cryptomeria; species Cryptomeria japonica. The sequence continues at coordinate 114,735,102 of NC_081412.1, read as the reverse complement.
CAACGTACCAATGACAAAATATATGATTCACACACAACTATGTTGAAAAAATAATCTCTCCTCTCATCAAGGGGAGGTTCCCTTTGAAATTTCTTCTCTAATTAATAAGAAATCAAAATCTGTGGGTTGGTGTTGGGCATATAACTCTCTTTTTTTAGAGTCTATGTATTCTCCCTCCACCTTGTTACAATTCTCTATCTCTTTGGATACTTAAAGAAAAGAACAATGAATCTAACAAACTACGCTAAAACGTACAATCAAGTAGCACAAAGTCTCCCTTGAATGTGACACTAACTTAAACTGATTATTACAAATAATTAGAAACTTAACTTGCAACTCAAAGTCTTCAAGTATAAATTCCTAATTCTTTAAACTACAAGTAACTGCAGTAATACAAAGCCTACCACTAATCACTTAATTATCAGAAAATTTCCCAAATATGCAAGGAGCACACAATCTACTTGCACGATTCAGGAGCTCTTTTACCCACATAACAATATCTCCAATATCAAGGAAGTAAAGAACACATACAAGTAACGGACATAACAACATTAACTCATATAAACAACTTTCTTGACACAACACAAAGTTTGAGATCAAACAAAATTGCTTTCTTTATTTGCTTGATAGAATCTTCACAACAAAAGGTCAAAGTCTTAGTTGAGGCAAAAATTCTGTAGAGTTTTGCTTAGCATGAAAAAGATCAATATTTATAAATGAAGGTCCTCCTTAAATAGGAAAAGAATGGAGAAAAAGTGGGCATAGTTGACTAATTCAACTGCACAGTCCCACTTCACTACAACTACAACATGAGGAAAATGTGCAGCTGCGAGAAAACTAGCAGCATCTAATGATGCAACTACATAAAAAGAAAAAGCTAAAAGGGGACACTTTATCCTTCTTTCTCCTCCTTGTTTGATTTCTGGAATTCTTCGAACTTAGTGAGGATGGCTTTCATCTCTGCTTCATTCGACATTGGAGTAGAATCTGTGATCACACGAACACAAGAAATTGTATCCTCAGTATTTACATGTTTCTTTTTCCCGTCCTTGAGCATGGATGCGAGGACTTCAAAATTGACTTGGATCTCCAGTAACTTATCGAATGCACCAAGTGAGAAATCTTGTCCCGTGTAGTGATCCATTAGAGAAGGAATTCCTGTGTGATGGCGTCACTAGTAACGAGATTCTGATTGTCATCATATAGATAACAAGGAAGATCGACAATTCTGGCAGAAATGAGATCAATCTCATCATCACCTTCCTTCCTTTCTCGGTCCAGCTCTGCAATCATCAATCTTATTGTCTCTTGCTTGTGAGACAACAATGACAAGATCTGGATATATTTTTCCCTTGTAGGAATTACTTTATTTTCAACGAGGACGTCTATTCTGAAGTCCTTCATCTTGCTCCAAAGGGTTGTACTTTTCTCAACTTCCTCAATCTCTTGAGATAATGAAGTTTTGAGTCCTTGCATTTGGCTTTAGATTACTTCAAAATCCGCCAATAGCCCAACTATTGAACTTAGAAGATGAGAGCCTTCTGACCTTAGCCACAAAATCCACTCATCCATCACTTGTCCCTTGGCTCCTACCTGTTCAATTTTTTTAAGAGCTTCAGTGTCCATTGAGGATCTTATGGGTTCGACTTCTTGAGAAGATTGGGTGACTTTCAGAAGAACATTAGTCAATTGTTTACATTTCTATTTTAATTCATTCTTCTCATCCCTCTCTTGATCAAACCTCTATAACAAAGAGTTGAAAGCTGTCTGAGAATCCAATTTAACACTCTCATGTGTTTCCACCCCAAGCTCCATGGTTTGCATGGTTTAATCCTCAGGTTGTATATTGCCTTTATCTTTATCTGATGATGGTACCATGACCTCAGCATACTTCCTTTTAGAAGCCGGTTCTACTACCACCTGAGAGACAGTCTTTGGCTTCTTTGTTCCGTTAGGCTTCAAAGGAACCAACTGCTCAAAATCAAACTCATCGGGAGAAATTACCTATTTTTTCCTCTTAGGTGCCACTACATCCATCCAAGGTGGTAATTCTGGATTGGCTGATGGAGTAGAAGCTCCTTGTTGAGTCTCAGTTGATATTTTGGAAACAGGTTGACTGGAGCTCGCAACAGTTGTGAGTGTTGTTATTGGCACCAACGCCGAAGTATCTTGTGGAACACTTGTCGATGTTGTAACAGTTGTTGCTACTGACATCTCTTTAGTCACAGATGGGAGAATTGAAGGTGCCATGGATGCAACCTCAGTACTTACCAATGGTGGAATTTCTATTATGATTGTAGTAACAGGTAAGTTCACTATAGATTGATCTGCAAATGCCTCTTCCATAGCTTCATTAAAATCCAGCATTGAAGATTCAATAGTGGATGAAGGAAAATCATCCAAATTGGAGAAATTGGTTAATACAAAAAATTGTTGAGCAGTCTCTGACTGTGCCATGTCCATGCCTAGGTCCTCATCATGAAACTCCTCATCCTCTTGATCAGAATCAAAATCGATAGAATGAATGATCACCTCAGAATGAGTTGGTACCTGTGAAGTGACCGGGGCATTAACTTTGCTAGGATGTGATGTTTCTTCAACCTGTGCTTCCTCTTGTTGAGGAATTTCACCTTCTTTAGTAGCCTTCTCTTTTTTAGTTTTAATAGCAGGTTGCTATTCTGGTTCCTTTGTAGCTGTCCCCTACACTGCTGATGATGACTCACCCTTCTTGGACCCTTCAATTGTGAATTTGATTTTGGTCCCTTTCCCCTTATATTGTGTCATGGGAGCCGAGGATAGTGCTTGTGGATCTGCCCTGCTTTTCATTCTTGTCTCAACCGTAGCTGTCTTACCAATCGGGCCATCACTATTATCGTCATCCCTAGAACTAGCAGGAAGCTGTTTCATCCTAAGATTCTTTTTTAACAACCAAGCATTGGTGTTTTCCAGAATGAGAGAGATTCTTTGAGTGATAGATTTACTTATCTTTCTCGACCATTACATAGGAGGAAGTGGGGAGTCGATAATCTTCTTCTCATAATAGACTGGGTCTATTATGTCATTAGTGTCTTCCATGATCATTGGGATTTTGCCAAATCCAGGTTCTCAATCTGCTCCAAGGTAAGACGACTAAAATCCATCCTCCTTATGTCTTCCTCATCTTGGCAATCTGCCCATACATCCTCAAATCTAAAAACATGAGTGTAGTTTCTTTTAAGCTTATTTTCATGCCACGAAAATCAAAATTGTTCCGTGCCTTGAATCTCCTCATAGTGTTCCATTGCATCTCTTCCTCCATGTTCTTTTCTTTGGGGTTATTTAAAACTAAGTATCTTCCAATAGATTCAAGAAACTTCAACCCAGTCTTATGTGCTTGTGATTGCTTTTCATGCACATAGATCAACTGTCAACACAATTCCACGAGGATGATCTTATCAGAAGGATACCTTGGTAAAATGAAGGGTTCACCTGAGAAACATTCAATCTGGATGTAAGTGAAAGTTGGAAATTGAATAAAAATGCATCCAAAATGGGACACTCTGTTATATGTAGCTTCTGACAATCTTTTCTTCTACAGGTTTTTATCAAACATGCACTTCCACACAACAAAGAAGGCATCATTGACCCTTCTAAAATGGCTACCTTGATTCTTGATCGTGAGTTGATCATAGTATTCCCATACATGTACTAATCTTCTGTCACCCTTGGTAGACAAACCTAGATATTGCTTCATAGAGGCCGCTGCATAAACTAGGTACGAGGTCATATAAAATTTCAGCGTCACCTTGACTTCCTTCAATTGAGCATAGAGCGCATCACTAATTTGTTCAGCCCAATCAATTCTCGTAGCCCCTTTCCTAATTATATTCATGTAATAGCACATCCAGGCTTGAAAGTAATGAGAATCCTTTAAACCCTTCACCCTTGATAACATAGTGACCATATCATTGTACTCTTCATTGAAGCCACTTATGTGAAAATACTTAGGCCATTGTGAGGTGGTAGAATTTCTTGCAGTAGAGAGGTACATTGTATTGATTACTTTCTTGCATTTCTCCTCATTTTTCTCATAGTACTCCTGAGCACTTTCTTGAGAAATATTGGCTACTTCCTCAACTAAAGAACCTTTGAAAACATTGTTGAAGAAAATACTATCCAAAGTCATGATCACATTTTGATCAGCATCCCTAACCTGTCTTGTATTTGGATCAAAGTGATCCGCTACAACAAGTACAAAATCAGGATCATGAACTACAACTAGGAAGGAAGTATATTTATGTAGCTCAGATTTGATCAAGTTTGTCAAGCGAGAATGAGCTTTCTCAACCCGATCAACAAATTCCTGCATACTAACATGACCAATTTCTGTGTTCTTAATCTCCTTGATGTTTTAATCCACTGAACTTTTCAGATACAAATTCAAGTACTTGTCGTACTTGTACTTCATCTTCTTTACTGATGTTTTTCCTGGTGAAGATTCCAACTAACTTGAAGAAGGCTCTGATTTGTCATGAGAGGGCTTTGGCATTTGCAAATGATTGCATTCAATACTGAAGATTAGCCTCTTTGACAGTTATCATCATCAATAAAACCACATTTTATCAATCGGATCGAAAAAGTAGACTTAGAATAGACTTAGGAGCAAAACTGTCAAAAATAGTAGGTCGGGGAAAAAAAGTCCGATCTGCACTTTAGGAGTAAAAATTTGCACATCGGGCTTTAAAGTCCGATGTGCAAAGATGAAAGATCTTTACTTGTATATCAAACTTTAAAGTCCGATGTGCAAATAGGGGAAAGTCATCGACACATCAGACTTTAAAGTCCGATGTGCAAGTTGGGAAGGTGTAGAACATTGCAAAAAGACCAGCACATTAGACTTTAAAGTCTGATGTGCTAGTTGAGGGAAAAGCAACTGATTGACATGTCGGGTTTTGAAACCTGACATATCAACTGAACAATCTCCCTTCGCATATCGGACTTTAAAGTCCGATATGTGAGGTTTACCCTCCTGCATATCAGACTTTAAAGTCCGATATGTGAGGAGATCTCCGCACAGAGTCCTGCGGATCGGGTTATAAACTCCATAATGTAGGCTGGGAAAAGGGAAAAGAAGATAGATCCTTGCACATACCCTACAAATCGGGAGATTTTGAGGAAAAATTGGACTGATACAACTCCAACTGATGGAAAACCCAAAGAGAAAATAATGCAGGGGAAAAACCCGAAAGGAATGAATAAAAATAAAACAAACCCTGCCTCAATCCATCACGATGAACAAAAATCTGATGGGAATTCGACAAATCCGTAAGGCCGATGAGCAAAAATGGAGGAGAACAAAGGAGGGCACACGCATAAGAGAATTCACAAACGAGAATGAAGAAATAATCTCCAAAATTTAATAAATAATCTCCTAAATTAGCAATTAATGCGACCATTAGTTACCAATCACGCAGTGCATGTCGGACTTTAAAGTCCGACATGCAGGAATAAAACCCTTGCAAGTCAGACTTTAAAGTCTGACATGTAGGAATAAAACCCTTGCAAGTTGGACTTTAAAGTCTGACATGCAACTTTTGACTGAAAGACATGCAGATTGGACTTTAAAGTCTGAACTACAGGGGAAGGATTACCTGTAGGTCAAACTTTAAAGTTCGATCTGCAGGGATAAAACTAAAACTTTTCACATCGGACTTTAAAGTCCAATGTGCAATTACCTTTGGAAAGAAGGAACCCGACCTACAAGAAAAACTGCAAATCTTAAAAACTAAAAAGAAACAATAAAAATGAAAAGCGAAAAGCTAAATGAGCTAACCGATGGAGTCGATCAAGCTCTCCCAGAGGTCATAAGGTACAAATCAGATCAATTTCGTTGGGTTGCTGCATGATTTTGGCCGCACTGAAATCGAGGACAACAACTGGCTCTGATTGGGGAACAAGCTGCACCACTTGAAGCTTGTAGAATCCAGAACTCCAAGTGCTTGTATCCATTGGGCTATAGAGTTAGGTGAGAAAAAGACTAAAAAGAAAAGACTATACATATTTTACAAAAAGTACAACTTCCTTTACATTGCTCTTTATTGATTAAAGAGCTTCAAATATTCTCCATTATGAGGTAGCGAGAACGGGGTACCATCCGCATATGCAAGTAAGTAGCTATGCTCGCCACATACTTCATGAATAGTGAAGGGACCTCTCCATAAGGAGTCAAACTTTCCATGCAAACCCTTTCGTTCCCTCCTCTTGTCTCGTAACAAGACTTGATCACCAACTGAGAACTCATGAGAAGTTGTTTTCTTATCAAATAAAACCTTCACTTGACTTTGGTGTTTAACAATCCTATCAACCACTTCTGCTCTTGTTTCTTCCAACTGAGAAAGAAACAAATCCGCTTATCAAGCGAATCTTGATAGGTTTCATCTTCAATGTCCTTGGTGAGCTTTAATGCTAGAAGTTCCATTGTGATTGGAATCTCATCATTCAACCCATACAGAAGTTGAAAAGGTACACACCGATTGCTCTTTTTAAAAGAAATTTTGATGGAATCCTACTCCAATGCGTAGACCAAGGCCAAGGTAGTAATATTTTACATGAATTCCATCATGGACTATCGGGAGGCTACTATTCAGTGCAAACCACAATCATCAAGATTACCCATGCTGGGTATTTTTGGCCCTCGATATTTAAAGATGCACATACTTTGGTAAGAGAATGCAAAAAATACCAATACTACAGTGGTAGGTGCAGAAAGGCAACAATGTCTCTCAGGCCCATAATGGTGGAAGAACCCTTTGCTCAATGGGGCCTGGATTTCATAGGAATGATTAATTCTCCAAGCTCAGCTGAACACAAATGGATCCTTATCGCCACTAATTACATCACCAGATGGTCTGAGGCTATATCCCTAAGGAATTCACTAGAGACAAAAATACTAGCATTTCTGTAGGACTTAGTGTGCCGGTATGGTCCAACAAAGACCACGATATCGGACAATGTGCAAGTATTCACAGGCTCACGAGTCATTCAATTTTCTCTTAGTCAAGGTATCTACCTGAAGACCTCCTCAAATTATTATCCACAGGGAAATGGTCTAGCTGAGTCTACCAACAAGAATCTCATAAGACTCATTAAAAGGATGGGGTTTGAACACAAAATGGAATGACATCACCATTTGAAAAGCACATTATGGGTGGACTGGATCACGCCTAAGAAAGTTCTAAATAAATCTCTATATAAGTTGGTTTATGAAAAGGATGTCTTATTCCCCATATCCATGGAGATTCCCACCTTGTAGCTACTCAAGTCTATAGAGTTGGCTGAGAATGAGCCCATGGAGGCAAGATTGGCGGAACTCATGGAGTTAGAGGAAGCAAGGGAAGTGACATTTTCATCACTTCAGAACCACCAACAAACCATTAAGAGATGGTTTGATAACAAGAAGAGTTCTGACTTGGGACTCAAACAAGGTGACCTTATTTTGAAATATAATGAGAGGGCAGCCAAGCCTGGTTAGCACGCAAAGTTTTATGGTTTATGGGAGGGACCCTTCTGTATCACAAACTGCAAAGGATTAAATGCATTTGACCTCAAGAACATGCAAGGATAGTCTATCAGAATCCCAGTTAATAGGTTTCATCTTAAACCCTTCCACTAAAGTAGCCACTTTCCTAATGTAAATAATGTAAATAATGTATTTTTAGTGTGCCTTATCTATCTAATTATGTTTCCTCATGCATTATAAGAAGTAAAAAGTGAACCACAAGATACGCCTCTTGCAAACAAAAGGAGATCATTATATTATATAAGTATCTTTATGCAATACATACAGAAGGCCCGCGACCTATATTTGAAAAGTAAAGTGACAAATTTTTGGAGCAAGGTGGCATTATTTCAGGGGTATTCCTCATCATCCTCTTCATCCATCCAAAATTTAGAATCATCATCTTCATCTTCATCATCATCTTCTTCCAACAAATCATGGCTAGAGTCATTGTTGAGTTCTCAAGATATCGACACAAGCACCAGGTTTGGAAGAATATGCGACGTCACGATCCGCAGGAAGATGTAAACTCTGAATTCAGTGTATCAATCTATGTCAGCCGAAATAGGCACTATCAGATGAACCCGAAGGAGGAACTCCATGACAAGATTAGCTTAGAAGCGATGAGATGACAATAATGTGGTCTTCAAGCTAACCATAAGCGGATACCAAGTCACCTCCTCTTTGAGGGTGATGAAATGTTGCAGATCCGAAGCCAGGGGTAAACCTCTGAAAGGAACGTAATATGCCACAATGTCCTCCAAGCCACCTAGATATTCTAGAGGGAAGAGCACCTAAGTTATCTCCATAGTCAGATAACCACTCATCCCAATATCCAGTAGGGAGGCCACAAAACGTGAATAGATATCCGTGTTGACACGATATTTGTCCATGCCATCAATAAAGTCTTCCTCGAGCACCCATTTGATGATAGTAATGATAAGAGGATTTTTATGTCGCGTCATTCCTTGCAACCTCCAATCTGAGATGCTACCTAAGAAAGTGACTTGTTCTTTACTGCTAGAAAGCCTGATGGGAGTATCCATAATTCAAGAAACTCTGCCGTTGAGCTAGATACTGTGCAAAAGAATAGCTGAAAAGACATATTTATAATGGATTTCCAACTCTGGATAATAAATAAAATGGAAAGCCAATGCTCTTGATCTTCGATGCAACTATCTTTTCTCATAACTCTTGCAAAGTGGAGTCGAGCCTGAAGGTTGCGTACATCAAGTCTAGAACCTCAAAAAGAGCAGCAGTGTCCTCAGATGCCACACATATATCGTGCCTAAGTCCACTAACCTACAGGTCTATTTTGGCCCGTACGAGCCTTGCTGGCTATAGATACTCTCCTTAATGAGGAGATTTGTTTGGACAAATAGATCATCTTAAGTGGTTCGAAGTAATGACGTACTGAACATGCATCTTTCCAGGAAACACAGATGGTGATGCTTATCCCTATTTTAGAATTAATTGCAACTTGGAAAATGAGGTGGCATATGTGCGGAAAAGAACTTATCATTAAATGCCCTCTTTTGCACAAATCTAGGCATGCGACACATTTAAGGAAGAAGACCTCAAAAAGTGCATGTCATATTGTTCATTTTGCATCCCAAGCTCCAAAAGTGTTCAGAGGTATCAGAAGGAAAAGCTTACTTGCAGAAAATGGAGATGGAAGTAGCCTCCTAAAATCCTTTCCAAGGGAAAATGTGGGTGGATGTATATGGGGAACTCTCATATTCCTCCCACGTCGTGACCCCAAAGCCAGAATATCCAAGGACCGAACCCAAATCGAAGTTGACCACCCGCAATCTTACGATGGTGATCGATTCTTTGGAGGATGTTGTCGAGCTCGAACTACACAGGCAGCCGAAGAACCTCAGGGAAGCCACTTGCGCAAGAATGGTAAATCACAAGAATGAGCCTCAATCCACAACATTCAAGTTCTGGAATAGCGGTGTTCCTCAGTTCGTAGTTCCCATGGTTCCACATTGTCCAGAATTTGTAGCTGCATGTGCCAACAGGTTTGAGCTAGATTCTTCTTCTTCAATTTAGGGCTCCTTTCTGATAGCCGTTATAATCCTAGAAGCTATTCAGGACATGTTATGTTTTCCCATAATTGACAACATGAAGGTGTTTGATGAACACTCCATGAAAGAATACTGGAACACTAGGAGGGATATTGTCTCATTTTGTCACAATGTGCTAAATCAAAGCTCAACAAATGGGCCTCCAAGGTTCCCTCTATCCTACAGTGATTTGAAGCATGACGATCTTAAAGATATCTCCTCGACCCTTGCATTTATATGTGGTCATGATAGCGATTGGGAGATCACCCCACTATGATGGGTTTCTTGTTCAAATGCCATAAGCAAAAGGGGCCATTCCATCTTGACTTCTCTGTCTTGATAGCCAAAGAAATAGTGAGGTAGTTAGCTGAGTTCCAACATTTTCAGTGGTTTAGGTTTGCCTCATTCCTAGTTCATCTTTTTGTGCACCAGAATGATGCTTTCTTCAGTCAATTCATGCGATTGGCTACTCATGATGATCTAGGAAACAAAATGCATGTGTCTTCCTAGACACCCGTCCTATTAGCTTCCTATGATGCCTACCATTTTTTAGACTATTTACGTACCCCTATCCTTCATGATTTTGGTTTGATCCCCAAAGAGCCTCTTGCTCATTTTTCCCAAATACAAATGAATTGGATGTGCAATGAACACCTCCCTTGCAATTGGTTTCTGGGTAGTGATTTTTATTTTGTCTGGGTGTATGCATTCTCTGAAGAACCCTTCCGCCTACCTACCTATGTCATAGAGAGAACCCTCGCCCTTGAAATTTTATGGTAGTTGGAAAAGGTTGAGAGAGCTATAGGGGCGGGAAAACATGATAACTCCATAACAGAATACCACAAGGCTATTGGCCCCATTATTCTCGTATGAAGGAGCATTGTTGAGAATATCCCGGCCTCCAAGCTGGTGCAACTTGGCTTGGTAGGAATTGACGATGTGTGGAGCTATGACCTAGACGGATGCCTATCTAAAAGAAAAATATGCAGTTAAGCATGAACTGCAAAGTTCATGGGAAGGATGCACCAACCCGCCAGTGAATGACCTAAATCTTTATGTGGGTCCCAATGATTTTCCTGTTTTGAAACGTCCCCCGTGGTTGATTTTTTACCCTATCTTTCAAAAACACAATCTAGTGAAGCCCATCCCTCGGAGCATGCTAGAAGCCATGAGAAATGATTCATGGCCTAAAAAAAAGAGGGAAGCCTTCTAGATCTACTGTCAGGAAGTGAATCAACCCAGGGCTAATATCGGGAATGCTCCTTTCGATGAGCATTTTGAGGCTGAATGGCAACAACATAACAAATCAGATGAAGAGACAAGTGATGAGTCTCCACGTGATGACTCATCCCCCGAGGAGGCCCGACATCAGTAGATAGAATTTGTAAATGTAGAAGAGCAAGAGACCGAGTCTAGTATTTCTCTTCCTCTCACTAATTCAAGCCGAAGACCTCATTCCCAAACTGCCAAAAGATTGGCTAAAAAGCAGACACCTAATTCCCCTTCTAGTAAGAAACAATATTTAGGTTCTGCTAGGAAGGGTTCATCTTCTTGGGTTCTTGTGGTTCCTCCAGCCTCTCAGTGACCAGTGACTTCCATGGTTTGGGTATGTCCTTCTCTTCCCTTTTTCTCTGCTCAATCAATGTCTTCCGTAGCATCACAAGTTGCATCTATGCCTACCCAAGTCCCCAATGCCCTCACATTAGTAGCCGCCAAAACATCAGTTGACCCCCAAGTTGCGTCATCGTAGGCCGCTCTCTCCCTCCCTGCCCCTAATTTAATTCCCCTTGCAACATTTTTTCGACAGATGCCTATTATAGCTACTGTCTCACATAGGCTTGGTTTCAGAGAGACCACTCCTCCCCCAAATGTCAGGGTAGCATCCACTGATCTAGCTTTTTCAGGAGCCTCTCCCTTTGTTCCGTTGTTCTCCCCAACCATGCTTGCACAACCCATTCAAACCTCTTTCAGCAACATTGTTTCCCATTTCCCCTTTGTAATCCCTCCTGGTGCAGTGTTTGCAAGACAAGCTATTTCAAACCTAGATGCTTATCATCAATAGGCTACCTACTCCAAGACTTCACGTATTGGCAAGACCAACAAGAGAAAGGAGAAGGATGGTGCCAAGCTAGCTCGACAACATGTGCAAACGCATTTCAGTGAGGAAAAGGATAGTCTCTTCTTTGTGAGCATGTTCCCAAAGGTCAACAAGCTGGAGGCCCAAATGAGACCTAATGATTATACCCTACATGCTATCAGGGTCAATCTCTTGAACGCTATGACATCAGATAAAGTAGAAATTATGGAAGAAACCGTGAAGGCAGTGTCTTCATATTTCATCAAAAAGAGTCGTCGTTTGGAGAAAATGCAAGCAAAAAATGTGAGCCTCAGAGAATCCTTGGACCAATAGAGAAAAGAAGACAGAGCTAGAAATGTTGAAATCAATTGCTTGCAGGGCTTGTTAACTCAAGCTAATTTTGAAAAAGGGAAATTGCAAACCGCCCTGAACAATGTGAGTTCTTGGTTAAAAGGGAAAGAGGTGACAAGAAGTGTAGCGCTAAAAGAGTTGCAAGAGAAAGAATAGGAGATACAGGTGTTGAGAGCAGCTTCCAGAGATGTTTCCCAAGTTCAAACCTAGTTGTGTGAGGAGGTTCACCTAAAAGAGGAATATGCTCGATAGCTGAGTGAGACACAACTCAGGCTTTTAGAGGAAAGAGCAAGGTTTGAAACAGATGTGCGTGAGAAATAGAGTAGTTTGGAGCAAGTTGAAAAGAAATTCTCTGATGTGGAGGGATTGTTGCAGCAAGAACAAGATTGCATGTCGCGACTTCAACAAGCTTTACAGGATAGAGACACCAAGATCCTCGCTCTGGAAAATTAGGTTGCCCATGAACAAGACAGGTGCAAGGAGCTGCAAAATGAAATAAGAGCGAAGGACGAGGAAGGCACATGGTTATCGAACCTTCCCCCCCCCTCTGGAGGTTCTTTAAGATTTCTCTTTGGTTATAGTAGAATTGTATGTTTCTCATTGGGAGAGAATTAAGCAGTATTGCCCTTCGCTGCAACCCGTATTGAGATTCCTAGGAGAAGCACAATTTCTCTATGTTGAAGCGAGCGCTCTTATTAACAACACTATGGTTTTGATTGGTCCTAAGCTCTCCGTAGCCCAGAGCTTAATTCAGTTGTTGTATGCTGCTCCAGATGAAGAATTGAGAGCAAAAGAAATTACAGACCACAAGCAATTAATCAAGAAGACTAGCATTTTCATTAACCAGGACAAGGTAATCATGCATGTATCAGCAACGCTTGAGCCTTTGAAGATTTCGGTTCCAAACATCAAGAAGCGTGTAGAAAGGTTTATTTTCTTGGGTCTACCTTCTCCTTTTCTCGCAAATGGCTTCATGCTAGGGATTGAACAAGTTATGAGCCAAATAGAGCAATTACAACAAGATTAGATGTTCCTACAATATCTGAGTAGTCCTATTTTGGTGGAGGAAGTCAAGCGTCTCTTGCACCCCCTGGCCCAACTCTACGTGCTCCTAAAGCTGGTCCATGATGAACTAGCGAGCTTGCTATTTGATGAAGTGATCTATTTAGACCAAAAATACCAGAATTTGGAAGCTCAGGTGCTACCCTCTGAGGGTGATTGGTTTTTGCAGTAGGTCTTTGATCTACTTTTCCCCGTTCAGGCATGAAGTCTGGTCTCCGAACCAACAATTTTGGGTTCTTGCATTCCAGAGGTAGAATTCCCCATTGAGTCACCAAGAAATGTTAATATTATTTCATGATCGTTTGCAGGTGGTATTTTTCGTTAAGTGGCAATGCCTTCTTTTAATTTTTGACTCACTTTCCTATTCGTCAGTGCACATGCCAAGTGGTGTCTCGACATTTCTCTAAGTAGCTCACTTTTCTTGTGCAGTGTTTAGAGAACGCAGAGCTGCCACATGGCTCAAGTCTTTTCCTTAGCGTGTGCTTCTTGGCCCCACCATCCCCCATGTGAAGGCAACGACACTTGGCACCCCCACGTTGCATGTTCCATTCGTCTTTTTGCATTCTACTCTGAGTGTCCCCCGAGTCGCCGCATGTCTTCCATGATGGTTCGTGAACCAGAATGCTGTTTGTGCCGCAATTTTCTTGTTTAGCAGGTGTAGGGGTCGCCATGGTGCGGTTGATGTAACAACTTTGAAGTCCATTTTCGCTAGGTAGCATCTCGCGGAGTGCCACGCTGAGAGATTCCTATCAGAAGCGGTTGCTAGGATTTTGCTGATGCTTGCGTACTGCTTGTTGAGGGTTGGGGGCTCTATATAGTCCTTCTTTTCTACTTGTTAAGGGGCTCAAACTTTGGAGAGATTTTTAGACTTTGGCTCATTTAAGAATCCTTTATGTTAATTGAATTTGGTGAATGATAGACATGTCAGATTGTGCCTATGGCCTTTATGATTATTTTATTTGAAGCTTAATAGACTAACTTCTGTGCTGTTTTCAAATTTGATAACTTCTGTGATGTATGCTGTGAGACTCCATGGATTAAACTATGTTTTAGGACTTGTAATTTATTGGATGAATGGTGAATGTCATATTATGTTAAATGAGTTTTTGTTGAATAGTCCTCTCAAATAGTTCTGAGCATGTAGATTGTTGAATGGGCATTAAAAACTGCATATATCTGGGTTTTGTGTGCTACAAATATCCTAAAATATTCTGGTGCATCGCTTAAGTAGTATAGCTTTTAAAGTTTTCTTCTTCCCCTTTTCTCCCCAAATGATATGAAGAGTCAACTTCTCAAACTTGAAGGTTATTTAGTGAATCTTGCGCAAAAGGTCCCCCATCACTGAATTTCCAAAATTAATAGTCAACATGTACTAAGGAAACAAGAACGACAAATACTAATTTGTCAGCTAATATATTTCCCAAAAGTCAAAAACTAAGTGATAGAGGTTTTGTAAAATCTTCTAATAATGCACATGGGAGCTTTCATTTTCAAATTGTTTCTTCTCGACGAGCTATAGTGATGACTCCTATAAGAGTGACTAGAAGAATTATAGAAATAAGTTCGAATGGAAGAAAAAAATTAGTGGATAAATGAGCCCCAATACGTTGAATATTGTTTGTTAAATCTCGTTCTAACATTTGATCTGATTTTTGAGTCAGAGATATTCTGAACCATGATATGTTCAAGATAATAGTAATTAATGAACAAAAAAGACTCATACAAACTATTGAACTAATGCTATCTCCGACGGTCTAGGGAGGGGCATAATTAGGACATTTTAGATTATTCATCAACATCATGACAAATAGAATCAAAATATTAACAGCTCCTATGTAGATCAGGATTTGTGCAACATCTACGAAATCCATGTTCAATATAATATAGAAAAAGGATATACAAATAAGAACTAGCCCCAATGAAAGAGCAGAATAAATTATATTAGTAAGTAATACTACTCCTATACCCCCAAATATGAGACTTAGCGTTAGAGGAGCCAAAAGAAGATCATATATCAATTTAGGTCGATTCATTATGTGTACAATATTTTTGAATATTATTTCCTCCGATTCAGTAAATAAAAAGTTACCCCATTTACCTATATGCTATACTGGACTTATAATTCATTTGGTATGGGCACTGATTAATTAATCTATAGATCAATAATAGATTTCGATCAATCACACATGTGACATTATTAATGGAATATTATTAATTCCCGATTTGTCAAAAAAAATAAAATTATTTATCAAATACTCTTTGATCGGAGCTCAATCCGAATAATCGTAGAAGTGATTAAAACATAAAATTTGTCTGTAGTTTCTTCCGACACACTAAGCTAATATGTTGAGCTCAGAATTGTTTGAATTGTTAAATCTTCAACAACTGATATTGGTAAATGTCCTAAATTAATATGATCATAATTTAATTCATGATGATCATAGGTTGAAAGTTCATATTCTTCAGTCATCGCCAGACAATTTGTAGGGCAATATTCCACACAATTTCCACAAAAGATAGAAATTCCAAAATCAATACTATAATTTTCCAATTATTTTTTCCCAATATCTATTCCAACTTTCCAATCCACAACAGGTAGATTGATCGGGCATACATGGACGCATACTTCACAAGCAATACATTTATCAAATTCAAAGTGGATCCTCCTGCAAAATCGTTTTGATGGAATCAATTTTTCATAGGGATATTGAATAGTAATAGGTAAATAATTCATGTGATATAAGGTAACCATAAACCTTTATCGATGTATCTCGCAACATGTATTGCTTGTTCACTATAATTCATAAACCCAGTTACCATGGAGAACATGCGTAAAATCTCCTTGAATAATCATAGAAATTTATTTCTCTTGATAAATTTGATCTATCAAATTTGGATATATTTCAACCCTCTTCATGAAGAAGAAAAAAGAGTTAGGCACAATAAAATAACTTGGAAAGAAGTTTTTAGTAATAGATTACCCAAAGCAATAGGTAAAAGAAATTTCCACCCAAGATCCAATAATTGGTCCATTCTTATCCTAGGCAAGGTCCATCTTGCCATAATAGAAATAAATAAGAACATATAGGCTTTAGCTAATATAGTTAGGATCCCAATTGTTATATTAATGAACCCGCTAATTCTAGAAATAGAATCCCATTCAAAATGTTCCAGAATGGGTATGAATGGAATTGATAAGTTTCATCCGCCCAAGTAAAGAACTGTTACAAAGAAAGAAGAAGCTAATAGATTTAGGTAAGAAGCAACATAAAATAAACCAAATTTGATACCCAAATATTTAGTTTGATAACCCGCTACCAATTCTTCTTACTGCAAAACACAAAGAAAAAACCTTCTTGGCCTCAGTAGCACCCGACTAGTCCTCATCCGCTTGCCTTAGCTTCCTAACTACCAAATCCTTTGCAACCATTGGATATTCCAATCTACAAGAATTATGACTCGATCTCCTTACAATCTCCTCAATGTCTCTACTATCATTCCCCAACCATCCCTCACCTTGTGTAGGGAGCACCAATTCCATGATCTCACCCTCAACATTTTCATCCCTAAATTCCTCCTCCTCATCCTCCAATAGTCCTTCCTCAACCATATATTTTTTCATCCTTCCCTTGTTAAGGGCCTCCATGACTGCAACCACACTTTACAAAAATACCAGGCTTCTGTTGATATAGTTCCACCTACCTTGCAATGTGTCAAGTTCTAGGGTTTGAACCACTGGGTACTTCTTCACACCTCCATTTTTTTTACGAGACATATAATAGTTCTATGATAATGGGGCCAACAAATTCCTATCCACATTATCTAGAGAAACATCAATTTTTCCCAGGAAGGCATGTTTGAAAAGTATTTGACACATCTTCTTATCTCTAGCCTTAGTCACATCCATATAGAGCATCATGACCAAAAACATTATTGTGATATTTGTATTAACCTTGTGTCTATGATATGCTCTAAGAAACTCCCAACCCAAGACCACTTTAACAACATGTTGCACCAGTGGATGCCCCATAGATAAAATGACTAGCAACCTTTTATTTGAGACCTCGCCCAAAAAGGACATCTGCCTTTTGGTAGATTCAAGGAGTGACATGTCCATAACAAGTAGTTGTTAGCCCCAAATGTAATATGTGAATGAATCATGCCAACCCTTTTGGGTATTTATCACCATCTCCTAGCATCATGGTTATCGAGGCATGTGTAATTATTATTTGGAGAGGTGACCACTCCAAATCGTCTCCATAAATTCCCCTAATCTTTCTCATACTTTAAACTTCAGATGATAATAAAAACCCATCTTTCTATTTCCTGTGCAAATGTTTTAGGTGTTCTGTCATATCAAGATACCACTATCATCTTACACAAAAAGTGTATACTCGTGAGCTGCCACATTCTTGTTTTCAATATTCCTATCCCCTTAGTTCATGTGGCATGTACCTTGAGCATGTTTCTTTATTCCCAACATATTATGAAAGTGACATTTGTTTAGCAACCAATACACACACAATCCCCTAAATTAGTCATATTCCCTCTTATCATGATTAGTCTTTATGGTATGATCTAATTGATAAATCCTTAGCATAGTTTAATGATTACAAATCATTGCTTCATCCTATCCCACATTACCCCTGCCATAGTGATATTTACCTTATCCTCATCAACTATCATTTTGGTCAGTCTATCCGCTACATCATTGGTCTCTCTGTAAACATGAGTTATTTTGTACTCGTTGAAACCTGCCAATGCATCTTGTATCAGTCTGAGCCAATAAGATAAAGTCCAATTGGGCATGTCTTTTTGCCTAATAGCATTTTTTGTGACTAGCAAGTCCCCTTTTAAATGAATCTGGCTAACTTTCAACTCTAAACCTAGTTGCGACCTTACCAAAGTTGCTCTAAACCCAGCTACATTATTTGTCATTGATCCAATGTACTCTAATTTTAATGTAAGTTTCTTTCCCTCATGGTCTCTCATAACATAGCCTATCCCACTTGGTGTCGGGTTGCCCTTTGATGCCCTATCAAAGTTGATCTTGGTCCATCCAATTTTTGGTGCGGTCCACTATATCCCTTCCCTTGGGTTTGGAATTGTGTCATTTCAAATTCCAATTTTGTTGCTTTAAGGCTTTGGAACACCTTCATCATCCTATCATCC
Source organism: Cryptomeria japonica (assembly GCF_030272615.1). Taxonomy (NCBI): domain Eukaryota; kingdom Viridiplantae; phylum Streptophyta; class Pinopsida; order Cupressales; family Cupressaceae; genus Cryptomeria; species Cryptomeria japonica. The sequence goes on along the minus strand of NC_081412.1, from coordinate 114,716,834 downwards.
CAATTTATGAAGATATTATGTTTTAGTGTCTTGTTCCTAACCACATTATTGATTAGTTCCCCTATCAGTTCCTCAATTTTCCAGCACAATGCTTCATTTTATATCAAATTTTCTTGGAATATCCTTCAATTCCTTTTCTTTCCATAATCTCCAAATGATTGTTGAGAGAAGAATGCACCATAGGCTACTGAAAAGGGCTTTCCATTTGTGAATTGGCCACAAGATGAACCATTCATCAATATCATTTAACATCGGACATTGCCAGTCCAACTTTTCCATGAAAAATTTCAAGCGTTTCTATGTGAATGGAGGAGGATGTGATTTGCAGATTCACTGTCATCTTGACACAAGATGCATCTTCCATCCCCTTAGCTGCCCAATTTTCGTAGCTGGTTCTCTTTCAAAATTCTCTTTTGAACCGCCAACCAAACAAAGATCCTTGCCATCGACAGACAATGCTTGTTCCAATTTAGTTTGTTGTTACCATCTAAAGGTATCTTGTTCATCTGATGGTGCAAATTGTCTCCTTTTTAAAATATCTATTAAGGCCTTCTTTTGTTCTTCTGGCACATTGATATATTGAAATGATTACCACTCCCATATCTTAATTCCTTCTCGATCAATTACCTTCCCATAGTTGTGGATCCCGTTTCCCCAATATTTGCTAGTTTATTCTCTTATTCTTCCTAAGTTTGGATGGCTAGCAATTGGTAACTCTCTGGTCTAAGTTTCCATTCAGAATAAAGCCCTACTACCAATTCTAACTTCCCAGGTGACATGGTGCAAGTAATGTTTCTACATTCCAATATGTAGTTTCAAATGGCTGAGCCTCTTGGGGGATCTCTTATTTTTAGAATTCTAATTGGTTCATTTGAGTCCAAATATTTTCTTCTCAAGATTCTGGTCCATTTTTGATTGCAATATGTGCTTAAAGTCCACTCCAATTTGACTCCCATTGCAAGGTTCATTAATGTTGTAGACACCTAAAATTGTCCTAGTCTAATTTAAAAAATATTTTTCCTAAGCCTTCTATTAATTGAATAGTTTTTTATTAATTAATTAATTCATTAGTCCTGTTCTAGCCTTTCCATATTTAAATAAATTTTTTTATTTATTTAATTAATTCATTAGCTTTTTCCCTCCATGACACTTGTCATTCATCTCTTAATTTATCTTAACCACCTCTCTAATATTTTCCAATTTCCTATACCTACCCCCTAATTTGAGCCGACCATTTATCATTCCACCTCTTAATCCTAGCCCTCCATTTCTAGGGTACTCTATAAAAGAGGATCATTTTTCTTTATCCATCCCTAATAATCGAATGCCTTAATAAGAGATCAATCACTCAAGCATTTACACAACCACAATCTGTTCTTTATTGAGCTCTTGTGTGCACACAAAATCTGAGAGCAACCAACATATCAAAGTAAGATCAATGAAGATAGGAAACAATGGAGATCAAACCCTAATAAGCATGTGATGGTACAATCTTTCATATTTGTTGGTTTGCATGTTTTTATGTTCTTCATTGGTGTATGGTGGATCTCACTGTAGAACTAGGTTTTATATGGTTAAAACTTATTTGGTTTTATAATATTTGATTTCCCAATTTCACCGCACATAGTTTGGCACACTTGATGGGACATATTCCCTATTTTCTAATATTTTAGTGTTATCTTAGTGTTTTCTGATTTGCAGATCCGAATTTTGTGACAAAATGTTTGGCACACTTGGTGGGACCTAGTCCCTATTTTTTAATATTTTAGTATTATCTTAGTGTTTTCAGATTTGCAGATTTGACTTTTGTGACGATTTTCATTTCTATTGTGTCCGCAGTCCTTTTTGTCGCGTCTCTGTTTCCTTTGCATTTTTATTGTTGTAGGTTTTACGATTTTTGGAAGTCCTGATTTCAATGCATTTTTGGTCATTCTTGTTTGTTTTTGGCAAATCTCACTGCATTTTTGCGTGATCTTGATGTGTTTATGGTTTCTAAAGCATTAAGCATTATTGGATCTTATCGCATCTGCGACTAGTCCTGTTGCGTTTTTGATTAATATTGTTGCGTCTATGGCTAGTATTGTCGTGTTTCTGGTTCTGATAGTTTTCTGTTTTACAGGTTTTTGTTGCATTTATGTTAGTTTTTGTCATAACTATGGCTTGTCCTACCGCGTCTAGGGTTTAGATATTATTGCATTTTCGCTCTCTTAACACATTTCTGGTATGTATTGTCATGTTTTTGTCTTGCAGGTTAGTTGAAGATTGAAGATTCCAAAATCATTTGTAGAAGGCCCCCTTTTGATTTAATGTTGTGATCTAATCCTTGTGGTTGCAGGTTGGGGTAATTATTAAAAGTACTAATGCATTTGTGCTTGTAGGGGTAATTTAGGAGAGTGCTTGTTTTTATTGATTAGAAAACACTTTCATTGGTGCACTAAAACAAACACTTTTTTGAAGTGTCTGGGGTGCTTGCCCAATATATTATAAAACCCTAGGTGTTTGATGAAAGTATCCTCTCCCCTCACATTCATGGATCTTGGGTGTAAGAGAAATCATTGAACATCTCTTTTTTTTAGAAGGCTTGCCTCCCATTGTGAGGGGGAATGACCTAAGTGATACTTTCATCTAGTCCTCTATATAAAAAAGGGTGCGATGAAAGTCATAGCCCAACTAGTATTAGTTTCTGATGTACTCTTCAATGTGGAATGGGTTTCATACTCCAAGTAGGGTTGATTTGGATGCACATAGGGTGTTGGTGACCCTGAATTGTGACTAAAAACCTTGGTATTGGCCCATCCTATTTTTGTCTGAACATCGTGATAGCTTCAGTGCAAGGGGATAGCTAGTTTTCTCCCCAAGATACTCACCATACAATTCCCTTAAGATGAGATATGAATCCTTGTCTTAGCATAAGCTACTTGTAGATTTCTAGGGAGAGGGTGATTGGGTCATCCTTCTTGTCCTGGAGGCCCTTAGTTGTCCTCTCATGCAAAGAAAAAAATATTGTACACACCCATTAAGATGTCCCTACATTTGATTCAACAAAGATTTTAGGTTGTGAGCTGAAGTTTTTGCCATGAGACCTTGACCTTAGGATTAGGATGCATTTAAAGAGTATTCATTTGTGTTAAGACCCATGGAAAATGGGTTGTTTCAGCTTATTGAACATACACATTGCACTTATATTTGGACAACAACACCTTCGGATTTCTTGTCTTCTTATTTACTGCATCTTCTTGGCACAAAAACATCAACATTGAGATTTGGTTACTTTTCACAACTTCAAAATTTGGAGAGATTTGAGAAAACAATTTTTTTTTGCTAGAAACACATCTGTGTTTACTTCTAGCATGTATATGATCACTCTGGCCACATCTGTGTTCATTTCTAGCATGCTTTTGACTTATCTTGTTGTGTTATGCAATTTTTTTTTGCATGTTTACAGACAAAACCGAAACAACATTAGCTATCAATAAAACATGTTTTTGAGATATACTACCATGTCTATGCAAATTTCTAGTGCGTTTCTAAGACATTATACTGCATATTTGGACAAACTGAGATTTTCACTACAACTATTAAAATTGTGCTTTAGATTTTGAAACTGCATTTTTTAGACATTCTGACGCGTCTGTGAATTCATACTGCATATGTGGTTCTAAGATTCAAAGAGCTTCTAAGGCTAATTCCATAGGATTTCATTTAAGTCAACCATTGTCTTTTCATGACTTCCCATCCACTTTTAGACATTTTTAGACATTACTTTCAATCCTCCCATTTACACTTTTCAACTAAGAGTCAAAAGCTTGTTTAGTAGTCCTTATCTTATCTTGCAAACACACCACATACATCTCTAGGTGGTTCCCACATCAAATTCATCATCTTGTGTACCATTTGGACATCTCAAGTTAAGGTCAACTTACCTATAGGAATTTGTCATGTTGTAGGAAGCCACACTTTGCTTATTTTATCGTATAAACTTTGGAACAACATTTTGGGACATTGCAAGACAACCCTAGATTCATTATCTATTTTCATAACTACCTTATCTTCCATTATCTCCATATTCCTCCATATTCTATTTTATCCCAGGTCTTTTCATGGTTGAAACCTGATCCAAAAGGTCTAGAAGACAAGCCAAAGATGCTCAAAGATCTCTAAACATGGATATAAGAGGATTCTTACTTGATGGATTATTTCCACAAAGTTTAGGTGGATAAGCCATAAAATAATTTTCATAACTACTACTTGGGATCAAGTCATGGGGTGAGTTGGTAGAGGATTTTATACAACATTGACTGTGAAGTATCGGTGACAATTTTATTTAACACAAAGTAAAAAATTGGGGAGTCTTTGGAATCATTTTTACAATGATGGAGATATTTAGCTAGTTGATGCCCTTATCACATTCCACAAAAGCATATAGTTGAGATGTTTACCCAAAATTTGAACAAAGACATTGTATACGACCTTCGTAAGGCATGCTTGTCTATATTCCAAGAAGTTATTAAAAAAGGTTTATCTATTGAGAAGGTCCTCATTGAGAAAGGCACCATCAATTTATTCAAAGAAAACAAAGATGAAGGAAATGAGAAAGATAAACCCCAATTGTAGAATAAGAATAGGAATATTGTTAATGATGGGGTTGTTGATGCAAATGTGGTTAAATCAATGCTAAGTTCTCCTGGTGCTAGTTCATATAATAATCAAGTTAATACACAAAGAGGAAAAAGACCTCAAATAAAGTAAGCACCTTTGGGAGAACCAATTGAAAGTGCATTGAAAAAATTGGTTGCCAATAAGCTCATTACAATACTAGATAATTGTTCATTTGAACCAAGGGTAAAACCTTCATGGTGGAATGACATTTATTTTTGTGAATATCATAAGAGAAATGACCATAAGACTAGCAACTCTCACAAATTGAAGAATATCAATCAAGATCTTATTAATTATGGCGTAATAGATGTTGATGGTCATAGTTCCAAGGAAGAGAATGTGATGTTAAATGAATCATTTCCAAAACATGATAAGGGAAAGACCCCTAAAACAAATAATAATGCCAATTACACTAATGCAGCCCATGATTATACCATCAACCATATCACTGAATTGAACAATCATGTGTCTACCATAACAATAAAAGGCAAAGCCCCCGAATGCAATGTCACTATTCAAAGGGGTAAAGTCACTCTACAAGGTGCTACATCCAAAATGGATTCATCATCCAATACCTAATATGACCTTGTAGATCAATTGGGAAAGACACTTGTTCTTATTTTGATCTTGGAACTTTTGTTCATTTTGCCCTCACACAAAGCTATTTTGGACAAAATATTGCAAAAGACATTTGTTCCTACCAATCTAAACATGGACCAGTTTCAAGCCATGATGGGATACCTTTCTACCCCTCATTGCCTTACATTCACTAAATAAAATGACACATTTCTACAATATCCACTCAATGCACCACTTCACATTGACACTTTTCTCCATAAACACCGTATAAAATGAGTCTTGATAGATGGAGGAGAAGGTCTCAATATTTGTACCTTGAAAGTTATTTTAGCATTGGGATTCTCTAAAAAATGCTTTGGATTCTAGACAAAAGATCACTATAAAAGTATATGATGATGAAGAACACTCCTCAAAAGGAATAGTCACTCCAGCTCTAAGAATTGGGCTAGTAACAAAGGATGTGGTTTTCCAAGTTCTTGATCTTGTTCTCACATACAATATACTTTTGTGATGACCTTGGATACATGCAATGAAAGAAGTGCCTTCAACCTATCATCAATATATCAAGTTTCCACGCAATGAAATTGAAGTCACAATTAAAGGTGATCTAAATCCATACATGTATTTTAATAATCTTTGACCAAGAATTGAAACAATAGTCCTTATAAATCTAGAAGAGAGTCCATCTTTAACATATGTTGATCCAGAATCACTAAAAGTTGTTGAATATATTGAACAATTGAGAGGGCGGGTGAATTAGTTGTACTAATTAAAATCTTTTACTTAATTCATAGAAATAGATCTGGTAAACAAAATTCCAATTAACTAACCATAAACAGATATAAGCACGAAACATACACAATAAAATCGGATATACGTGGAAAAACTAAGAAGGGAAAAACCACAAGGAATGCTAATTCCCAATTATGAAACACCTGTTAGGGTGACACCGGTTAAGGTGATTTTTACAAAGGGTGGCTAATTGCTAGAATTCTCACTACAGGTGGCCTCACTTTCCACAACCACTAGAAAAAGAAGGGCTCATTGCCTAAAAGAAGAAGAAAGAAAAAGAAAGAATCCACCATTGAAGCACAACTGCCACAACGCTGCAATGTCAGATGAAACCTTTGGCTCACTCCCTTCAGTACCAAACAACAACACACAATCTCACAACTCTTCATAACCTTACACACATTTGTAGAAAATAGATCTTCCTTTTCAATGCACTTTCCTCCATTCACTTTTTTATATATGTTACATTTGAAACAACCTCTATTTATACTGATCTCTTGAATTAGGAATCTCTTCAAGTTGGCTAAAAAATAATTCACCAAAACACAATTTAAAATAGGTCTACACAAAACATTCATGTGGTGGAAAGGAATGAGAAGTGGACCACACCACAACACGATATTGATAAAATCAACACGTTATCCATAAGCCATAAATACCGAAGCAAAAACAGAATCATTCAAGGTCAACTAGACCCGTAATGAACATATTGTTAGCAACAAAGAGGAGGAAGACTTAGAGGGGGGGGGGGTGAATCAGTCTTCACTAGAATAACAAACTTAATCACAAAAATAGATCTGATAAACTGCAGCAATAATAAATATAAACAAATTAACAACACAACAACAACACCAAGATTTTGACATGGAAAACCCGGTTAAGGGAAAAACCATGGTGGGAACCTACCCATAGTAAGATGATACTCTGCAGTAGTATGTGAAATATTACAATGGGGAATGCACGTGCATTCAGGCACACTTCCTAGAGATCAATTCTCAAATATAATGGTCTGGAAGGATGCCACCCTCAGGGAAGTCTCACTAACTTACAACAAGATTTGGACTACAATACAAAAGAATTGAACTGAAGAAATAGCATCTCCAAATGCCTAATTACAGTTTCGGTTAAGCACAGTTGTCTACTTTGCAATACCAATCACTCCTCAAGACTTCATCAAAGGATAAATTTCTAGTTAACACATACACCACTCTCTGATGATGCAGACACAACATTGACACCTAAGTTACATGAATATATCACCTATATATACAATTCATCAACCTCGCCGACAAGGTCGGCTAAACTCTCAATCCTCAATTACAAAATTATATCATGATTTACATGACATAACATGGACCTAAATCAAATTCCCAAACGTACAAACCCACCAAAAATCTCTCCAAGATCAAATGCAACACACTACACCACCAGAAAAACCGCATAATATGAAAATCAACACTGATTCATAGACACCACCAAAAACTTGCACAACGATCAATGCAGATCACCATAACAAATAGGACACAACTAGGAAACACTAATAAGCATGTTAGAATCATCAATAAAAGTTGCACCAACACCACTTATCGAATATTCATTGATCAACATTAGAAACTTAGGAATACATGCACAACTCCACTGAAAATCTTGCCAAGATCAAACGCAACACAATACACTACACCACCAGAAAAATTGCATAACACAAAAATCATCACCAGTTCATAGACACCACCAAAAACTTGCACAACGATCAATGCAAATCACTAGAACAAATAGGACATGACTAGGAAACACTAGCAAGCACGTTAGAATCATCAATAACAGCTGCACCAACACCACTTATCAAATCTTCATCGATCAACATCAAAAACTCAGGAATACAACTAATCAACAACTGTTATGAAGAAAGATAACTTGTGGAGCACCAAATCACAAACCATCTAAAATAGAGATACACAAGACCATCCCAAAAAATATACCAAAATATTAGCACAAGATCTGATCACATCTGAATATACTGGAGGAAATACCGGACTCAACAAAACAATGATCAACAAACCAAAACTGCAAACCGGATCATAAGATCTTCCCAGTTTGCAAACACCAGAGCAATACACTGAAATATGTTGACATCAATAACAAAAACATATCCTAGAAGCAACAATGACCAACAATATTCAACAATCTCCCCCTTTGGAATTAATGGCAACATATGAATGTGAAAAACAATCAATGCAAAGAAAGAAGACATCTCCAACAAACTCCCCCTAAGATCAAGATAGATAAAGCGATTTTTCACATGATCTCTCTCTCTCCCTTTGACAACAATGCCAAAGAGCTCAAAACAAAAAACCAAAACCTCTCTCTCAACACAAAAATATGAATCTCATGAATCTCTCTCCCCAAAACACAGACTACTCCACCAAAGGAGTAGCACCAACTCACCAATCTAGATAAAAGAATACGACTCTGCAGTCCACCGGATTGATGCAACTCAATCCATCTAGTTCTCAATAGGAGGGGTGGGTACCCCTAACTTGTCTCTCGAATAGACAAATGTATCTGAAGGAAAAGGCTTAGTGAAAATATAAGCTATTTGTTCCTTTGTAGATACATACTCCAACTTCACCTTCTCTTCATTGATTTGCTCTCAAGTAATGATATTTGATTGACACATGCTTAGTATTTGAATGTTGCACCAGATTCTTTGACATATTAATAACATTGGAGTTATAATAGTAAATGACAGTAGGCTCATCATATATAACTCTGATATCTTTCAACATTTGTTTCATCCAAACTACTTGAGTGCAATTACTAGCAGCAACAATGTAAGCTTCAACAGTAGATAAGCACACCAAATCTTGTTTCTTACTATCTTATGAAACCAGTTTCTTTCCCAAAAAGAATGCTCCACTGGTAGTTCTCTTCCAGTCATCAACATGACTAGCACAATCTGCTTTAGTGTACGCACATAGCATGAAATTTGATGGCATTTGGCATAATTGATGTAGATGAGGTGATGCAGTTGAAGACTGATGACTGCACTGGTAAAGGATTGAAGTCTATTTTTGATGAAGAGATTGATATTTTGTGATTAGATGAATTGATCAGTTATTTGTGTTTTCATTGATGGCAACTGATGTCAAATGATGATTACTATTGTTACTGATGTTTTGTTTTGTCATCTAAGTGATTTGGTTTACCAGAAGATAGGGTTTACCGACAAAGAACTGAAGTCTATGAAATTGGACTTTAACCAGTAAAGCAGAGATATTTTGATTGAATTGGATGATCGACAATGATTGGAGATTTGCAGTGTAAATTGTGAACTTGTATCATGGAAAGGAGTATCTGACCGGAACCAAAACTTGTGGTGACTACCAAAAGGCATGTTTCAAATTTATGATGAAGTTTTGCTAAGGTTTTATTAGGGTTTAAGACCGGTGAAGATATCATCAAATCGGTAATGATTTTTGTTATGACGGTGATCAACGACGAGTATACATGAAGGTGGTAACATGAGAAAACCCGCATGAAATGTTTAATTGTTGTTTTGACGTGATTCAAGGAAGAATTTCTTGGGAAATAGCGAAACACTTAGTGGAGTGTTTTGAGGTTTTGACTTTGGTACAGATCGAAATTTTCGTGATGCGTCACAATAAACCAATGGTTGATATTGCATTGTAATTTTGTAATGATATGTTTATTGATCTGAGATGATCTCTTATGATTTGTATTGTTAATTCATGATGTAATTAGGGTTTAGTGGCCAACCTAGTTGAGATGGCTATTTAGATGGCACAGTTGATGTTTAATGTGTCGGTGGTCTTAGAGAATGTGTTAAGCTGTCCAAGTGAAGTGTGAGATCTGCCTGAGAGTTGTAGAGAGTTGAACATAACTAGATTTGATCAGGCAAGTTGAGAAGTGCAAGTAACATATCACTTATTCACTATTGTTCCCTAACAGTTGCAATAGGTTAAATCCCTTAACCGGGTAGGTCCTAATAGGCCTTAAACATTTAATTCCCCTAATAGGGCAGCTCTCAAAAGAGTGTGAAATCCTCTCATGAGGTTGATCCTAACAAATTATCAAGCTCCTAACCGGGCTGCTAGGCAAATCCCTTAACTGGGTGACTCCTAACAGGGTCTGCTCCTACCATGGCATATTGTAAGCTCCTAACAGGGCTAAGCTCCTAATAGGGCGTACTTCAAAAGAGTACAAATATTTGTGGGTGCCAAATCCCACCATGGTTTTTTCCCATTTGGGTTTCCATGTCAAAAATAATGGTGTTCATGTGTGGAATGTTTTTCATGTGATGTTCTTGTTTATGTTACATTTCATGCACTATTTTTGAGTACATCGGTTATGATGTTTTATCAGAAGTTTATCAGAGGTTACTAGTACTGATAAGAGTTTGTAGAGAAAGTGTTTGATTTGATAGATGAGGTTAATGAGTTGGTAAATGATCAAATCTATATGATTGTTGAAGTGGTGAAAGAATTGATAGATGTGGTAAATGATCTGATTAATGTGTTAAGAAAATATGATAAAGAGGTTATTAGATCTAATAAAAGAAGTTGAGATATTTGATAAATGGTTTCAGATCTAATATAAGTTTGTTTTTGGTTTAAAGTTTCAATTGGTATTAATACTGATTCACCCCCCTCTCAGTATTAACTGGATCCTCATAGGATTAACAATTGGTATCACAACTTTGGTCCTTTATGTGTAATAAGCCTAACTACTTGAGGTAAAGATTATGAGGAAGTCAAGATGATGAAGAAAGAGGGTCCTAAGTTTAACAAGGATAATTACAAGATCTAGAAAGACAGTTTGAAGATCTACATCAAAGGTCTTGGTGCATAATATTGGAAGCAAGTTGAAATAACATATGTTGCTCCTACCTCTACTCCCTTGACACCGGATGAATTTAGAGAGCAGCAAGATAACATGCAAGCCCTAGAAGATATTGTAAATACTTTATCTGATTTCAAATATATTGATGTTCAAGGATTGGAAACTACAAGTGAGGTTTGGGAAAAGTTAGATACAATATATGGAGGAGATGAGCATGTTCAAAGAGCCAAAGAGGAAAGCTTGAGTGGAAAGTTCGATGACATGAGAATGCTTGAAGGAGAAAATATTGCATAGTATGGTTAGAGAATCAAATAAGTTGTTGGCGGCATAAAGAGTGGTGGAGGTAAAATGGAAGATGATGCAATAGTAAGTAAAATGCTTAGAACTCTTCAACCTCAGTATGCTATAAGAGTATATGCAATCCAAGAACTTAGATCTATTTCAAAGGATAAGGTAACTGTTGATTCATTGATTGGTAAGCTTACAACTTTTGGGTTAAATAGTTTTGACAATAGTGTGACAAAATCTATTGAATATGCCTTTAAAGCCTCTGTTACTGGATCATCTGCTAGAAAAGGAAAAGATATGTGTCAAAATCATCAGTGCAAGTCAAGTCATGGAAGTAACCAGAGAAATGAAGACAATGAAGATCAAGTGATGGAACTTGAGGCACTGTTAGCAAAGAGATTTCCAAGAGGCACCGATAAGTATAAAGGAAAGCTACCTTTGAAGTGTTTCTCTTGTAATAAAATTGGTCACATTGTTGCTAACTACCCTAGCATTGATAAGAAAGAGAAGTTTAGAAGATTCAAAGGAAAGGGAAAGAAACATTGTTATGTTGCAGTAGATGAAGGTGTGACCGATGAAGAGTCTAAAGATGAAGATGACAATGAGGAAATTGTGTTTGTAGCTGTGAAGGAGGAACTGACAGATGAAAAGGAACTAGTTTCTCATATGAAGAATAGTGATGAATGGATTATAGACAGTGGTTATTCAAACCACATGACCGGAGACAAAAGTAAGTTCATAACCCTTGATGAATTTGATGGATGTGTTGTTAGATTTGGAAATATCTCTCCCTGCATGGTGAAAGGAAAAGGCTCAATTTATCTAAATGGGAAGAGTAATGCTGATGATGTGTTTTGGGTTGATGGTCTAAAGAATAATCTTTTAAGTGTTGGTCAGCTCAATAATAAAGGTTATTTGCTTGAGTTTAAAAGTGGAGTATGCAAAATTCTTGGAGGTAACGATGAACTGATTGCTATCGGGAAGCAAATTAGAGGTAACTTATTCCATTTGAATAGTAATATTTATAATTGTCTGGTTGAAAGAATGGAAGACAGTTGGTTATGGCATAAAATATGTTGTCATGTTAATTTTGATAATTTGGTTAAGATTAGAAAGTCAAGTGTTGTAAGAGGATTGCCCCAAATTGTCAAACCAGATAGTGTGATATGCAAAGATTGTCAAATCAGTAAGATGACCTCTATTTCTTTCAAGAGCAAGAATTGTATTTCTAAGAATATTTTAGATTTGTAACATACTGATCTCTATGAACCTATAACAACAAAGAGTTATTACGATGATATGTATTTTATGATTTTCACTGATGACTATTCTAAAATGACGTGGGTGAAATTTTTGAAGGAGAAATTAGAAGCATTTAGTAAATTTAAATTATTTAAAGCTCTGGTTGAAAATGAAACCGGTAAGAACTTGAACTGTTTAAGATCAAATTGAGGAGGTGAATTCACATCTGATGAATTTGTTAAGTATTTTGATGAACAGGGTATCAAAAGATAGATGTATGCTCTAAGGACACCACAATAGAATGACAAAGCATAAAGGATGAACAAAACAATAGTTGAATCTATAAGAACCATGCTATTATAGGGTGATATATCCAAAATGTTTTGGAGAGAAGTGGTCAGTACTGCTGTATACACTTTAAACCGGGTACTGGTAAAGAGAGGTAACAATAAGACACCCTATGAGTTATGGTATGGAAAAACACCTTGTGTAAGTTATTTTAAAGTTTTGGAAGTCAATGTTTTATTAAGAGAGATAACTACGCTGAGAAATTTGATGCAAAATCTCATGAGGCATTTTTTCTTGGTTACTCTTCTAAGAGTAAAGTATATAAATGTTACAATAAGAGAACTAAGAAAATTGTTGAAAGTGCTAATGTAAAAGTTGATGATCTATTTGATAAGTCTAAAGGCACAAGCAGATCATAACTTGAAAAGGATGATAATGAGGAAAAATTTGTGATCATTGAACTGGAGGCAAAGAATAACCAAGAAATGACAAATGCAGAATTAGATGCTCAACCGGTAAGTGATGACAGTGAAGAAGAAGATGAAGAACCTGATATAGAAGATGAAGAACTGACACAGGCAATACCTAGATATGTCAGATTGAACCATTCACAAGAGCAAATAATTGGTGATAAGAATGTAGGTGTGCAAACCAGGAGAAAGATCCGAGAGAACTCATGTTTGATATCTACAATTGAACCCAAGACAGTTAAGGAAGCACTAAAGGATGACGATTGGGTGAATGCTATGAATGAAGAATTAGATCAAACTGAGAAGAATTAGACATGGTCACTTGTTCCTAGACCGAAGGATAAGAATGTAATTGGAAAAAAATGGGTCTTTAGAAATAAATTGGAGGAAGAAGGAAGAATTGTAAGAAACAAGGCGAGGTTAGTCTACAAAGGGTATGCTCAAGGAGAAGGTGAGGATTATGGTGAAACATTTACACCTGTTGCTAGATTAGGAGTAAGGATGTTGCATATAAGGGATTCAAAGTCTATAAAATGGATATAAAATCAACCTTTCTGAATAGGGTTCTAGAAGAAGAGGTATACATTGAACAACCAGATGGATTTTCCTTGACTGATGATAAGGACATGGTGTGTAAATTGCATAGAGCACTATATGGTCTAAAGTAGGCACCAAGAGCATGGTATGAGAGATTACATGCACATTTGATCAAAATTGGATTCCAACATACCACTGAGGACAGTAAAATTTACTTGAAGACGGATGGAGACAAGATGCTGATAGCATAAGTGTTTGTAGATGACATGATTTTGGTAGAAACGATGATATGTGTATGGATTTTTCTGATATAATGAAAAATGAATTTGAAATGTCTCTAATTGGTGAAATAAAGTTCTTTATTGGCTTAAAGGTCCAACAACTATATGGTGGCATTTCTCAAAGAGATGCTGAAGACTTTCAGTATGTGATAAGGAGGATCACAAAAAAGAGTTGAAAATTGGTTTGTAGGTTAGAAAGTTAGGAAGAGATTTCATAGTGAGCTTCCATGTTTTCTTTCACCATTCTCTTCTCTTGAATCAACTCCAACACCTTAACTCTTTTGGGAAATTCTCTACCACTAGTCTACTCAAATTACTCAAGATCAAGGCTAGAACTCACTAGAGTAAGCTCAACCACCAAGATGCCAAAATATTTAAACTTCATTTGTAGGGGACTAGGAGGATGTTGATATGGTGTAACAACTCCTAACATGTGGTTTTGTGACTTGTGTCCCTTCATTTCTTCATTGCTTTCATAATTCCTATTTTCTAGGCCTAGTAGCCCTAAGATTCCCTTTTAGCCCTACCTTCACGGTTTTTGCTCAATTTATTAGAAAACTTCCAAAAGACCCCCTAAAATATTTAGAGATCCAGATACCCTTTTGGACATACTTTGAGTTTCAGGAGGTTAGGTTGTTTGATACGTCCGTACAGGTATAGACCCCAAAATGGCTCTTTTTAAGGGTTCAAGGGTTAAGAGCCTTCTCCAATAGGGTTTGTGTTGGCATTTTTGATGATGATGTTGTGATTGTTATTGATGGACACACACTTGCTTTGAGATCACTTTTTGTATGTATGAGTTATACTCAATCGGTATTTGTTCCAGCCGGTATGAAGACCCAAGCGGTATGAAGACTCAAGCGGTATGAAGACTCAAGCGGTATGAAGACCCAAGCGGTATGAAGACCCAAGCGGTTTGAGGATCCCAAAGCAGTACGGAGGAACAAAGCGGTTGTTATCATTTTTTCCCAGTCTTCATTTTGACAAACCAGTAATTGGTAAAATGTGTGAACCGGTAATCGGTAAATATATGAACTGATATTACTCTATGATGAGTTACCAATTGGTATTTTTGAGATGAGTTATCATCCACTGACACTTTGGCGGTGATTTTGTGTCGTGTTACCAAATGTGTCCAGATGCACTAAACCCAGGAACTTGCAATGTAATCCTATTGGCCTGACATGAAATCAGATTCCTTTATAAGGACATCATGTCTAGGGTTTTAGTGGTCGCTAGGGTTTTTAGGTGGTTGATGAGGTTTTTGTATGTGCGATCATAGAAGAAGATTAGTTCTGTGTGAAGAATCAGAGTGTGAAAATCTTGAAGATTGAAGTAATGCTGAAATGAATTAACAATGAGCTATCAAGGATCTAACCAAGCATACTGTGCTAGTATTTAGATCACTCACTTGTTGATTACTCAAATCTTCAACGAGTCTGAAACCCTTAACCGGGTAGGCCTGGAAAAGCCTTTGTAAATCCTCTAACAAGGTGGTTCACAAATGTGGATGTGAAATCCTCTCACAAGGTAGTCTTTAATCAGACTTATCTCCTAACAGAGATTGAGATTCCTAACATGATCTGTTCTGGTGAAGAACATTGTATGACCTTAACTGGTTTGGTTACTATTCTGCAGATAGTTACTTGCGAGTTTCATCTCACTGTGGTTTTTCCCATTTGGGTTTCCACATCAACATATCTTGTGGTGATTGTGCTTCTATGGGTGAATGCCTTATGTGCTGTTTGGTTTGCATTTGTCTTAACCGGTTTGTTAGTAAAACTGTTATACCGGTTTACTGCTAAACTATTTAAGTGTTTGAGTTCAGTATTTATTGGTATACTAATTCACCCCCCTCTTAGTATTCATCAATTGGCATCAGAGCCAACCTTTCTATAAGTTTAACCACTTGGAAGGAGATATGAGCTTACTCATCGTCTCACTCAGACTGAGAAAGCCTTTGATGAACTCAAAGTCAAATATAAAGCCTCTCTAGCAAAGAGAATAGAGCATGCTAAGAAACTGATGGAGATTACTGAAAATAGTTCTTCTGATGAAGCAGACATGGAAGCTCTAGTTGAAGAAGTTGAAAAACTGAATGAATCTAATGCTAACCTAAGAAGGGAACTGGAAGGACTGACTATCAGAATGTGTCAAGAGCTTGAGAACCAGAGGAAAGCTGAAGATCTGGTAAAAGACAAAGATCATGAGATCTCCAAGCTGAAGCAAGAAATCAGTGCACTTACCACTCATCTCCAAGAAAGTAAAGTGGAAAAAGATGAAATGCAAGGTGAACTAAACATGGCTATTTCTGAGAATGCAACCTTGAAGGAATCCAATGCTGCTATCTTCAAAGAACTCGCTGAGTCAAAGGAAATACTTGCCAAATTCAATAAGAGTACTGTTAAGCTAGAACAAAAGCTTGAATCTACAAAACTGGTAAAGAATACCACTGGACTTGGTTTTTCTGGTAATGAGGAAGGTGAGACCTTTAGAACAAAAGATGGAGCATCAAAGAAGCAACCGACACCAAAGGATAAAGGTAAGCAAAAGTTCAAACCTATTTGCTTTAATTGCCTCAAGGAGGGACACATTGCCAATGTATGTAGAAGTAAGGCTTACAATAATTTTCCTTACTTTCTAAACAATAAGCCTAGATCCAATAGATTCAATGGTAACTGTTATGCATGCAACAAGTTTGGGCATAGAGCATTTGAATGCAGGTCTGTTATACACAACACTGGAAGATATCCTCAAAGGAGTCAAGGAGTTTTTTTTGAATTTTCTATGAACCAGAATCTAAACTGGTATAATGCCTATGACCATCAGTCAGGTGGTGGTGGCTATCAAGCAGCAACTGGTTGGAGAGCAACCTATTTGATTTTCCATGATAGTGGTCACACTGCTACAACATGCAGGAGGAAGAATGATAGAATGAACAATGGACCATGGAGAACATCTGGAGTGGTATGCTATCATTGCAACAAACCGGGACACCCTGCCAGAACGTGCAGAATGAGAAAAAACATATTAGGTGATGTTGAAACTATTCAAGCAGATATGAAGACAACATAGAAGAAAAAACCTGAAGAAGTGTCGTAAGAAGAACCGGTTTCTGCACCTAGTGTGGAAGTCGCTGAACTGACAAACTAAGCTTCAGAAAAGCTTAGGGGGAACAAATCGGTTAAATGTTTCGAACCCCCGATTTACACCGGTAAAATACCTTAACCAGTATGTGTGACTTGTCAATCGGCAGAAGACCGGAAATGGTAAAAGGCAAAATTAGGGTTTATAACCTAATGGTGGAGCATTTATTATGGTAGGTGAAGAATTTGTTTAAAAGGGATTTTCAAGTTATTTTCACTTATCAATTTGCGAGCGAAGAAATTCTCAAGTGCAGAGCGACCAAAGGCAATTTGTTTTGTGATTCTGAGAGATTTCAAAATCTTTGAAGTAGAATCCAGATATAGTATCAATTAGTCAAGTGAAGAACACTAAGCGGTGTTCCAAGAGACCGAATTGGTGTGTTGCTAGCTACAGTGTCAAAGCCCTAAATCTCAATTCATGAAGGTATTTTTTGAGCTTCTTTGTTTATCATGGCTTCTGCTTCACAGTCCAGTTCAAGTGCACCTAGTGATTCAACAGATTTCATACAAAGGAAGATGAAATACAATGCCCTATCTTAGATACCCGCTGGTGTTATAGTTGAGGAAGGTATTTCAGATTATATTGATTGCAAAATAGAAGACTTAGGATCCCTAGTGATCCATTCTCAATTAGGTTTATTTTGTGGGAATGACAAGAAGATCAAACCAGAATACAACATCCTGGAAAGAAAGAAACCTCACAATGCGGTCTATTTTCTTGAAGAATTCATAGAAGATCACATTCACATCATCCTAATTAGAGTGCACAGTGACAAAATATATCTTGAGCGGACACATGACATCACACCAGAAGCGATTCATGCCGTCATCAGTTTCTGTAACGTTGGAGAAGTGCCAACCCTAAGGAAAGTCATTAAGACGAAAATGACCAAGCTCACCGGTTCTGTGAGCAACCAATGGGGAATGACCACTAACACCATCAAGGATGATTTAGTCAAATATGCCTACATGGTGATTAGATACCAGACATTCTATGCTAGTAGAATAAACCCTGTCTCTGCAGTAGCGGTGAATGCTGCCTACATAATGACCATGGAAGATGCATCATTTGATCTATGCACCTATATGCAGAGGCAACTTTTGGTAAACCTGAAGTCTATCAAATAGGACAATGCCTTAAGATTTAAATTTGGACAACTGTTAGTAGGTTTATTTTTCTATTTTCAAGGCTATTTTCTGGGAGTCGGTGATATTCAATGGTCTGCTGACCAACCGGTTATCAAACAAATAAGATAAAGTCTTCAAGCGGTGGGAACCAGTTATCCTGAAGTCCTGAATAAATACTTTGATGAATTCAGATGCAAGATGAGCCAAAGGATGAGAATATCTGGCGATATTGTCAAGAAGTATGAAGAGGACATCTGCTTTATCATCAGAGTAGATGAGTGTATAATGGAGGCGATTGAGCCTAGAAAGGAAGAAGTGGAGCCCATGGGATATGAGGTGATGTATGACATGCTTGATGGGTATACCTCTACCCTACTTGCCTCGCCTCTTGATCCAAAGAAGAAGAGAACCGAAACCTACTTGGAGAGGGTAACACCAGTTGAAGAACCTTCAGTGAAGAAAGGAAAGGCAGTGCCATCGGTATCGGCACTGGTTACTTCAGCAAGTCCTAAAGTGACCAAGCGGTCACCGACCAAGAAGAAACTGGAAGTTGCACCCACCAAGGTCTTTGAAAGAAAGCAGAAAATAAGAACACCTCACCAGATTCTGAGAATATAGAACCTGAGGTACAACCTAAAAAGACTAGGCAAACGAGGAAGAAGACAAAGACAACCAACAATGAATCGACATCATCAACACTGGTAAATATAGACATTTCCTCTTACAAACAATTGACACATTGTTAAAGAACTATCAAGAATATTAGGAGAAAAGTGCTAAGTGATTTAATAGATCATTTTGATGATTTTAATGACAATGAAAAGGAGGAAGTTGAACATGAAGTTATTCAATATTTATGTATTAATGACTGGTCGCCATCAAAAATTAGATCTGTGACACCGGATTCTTTATACAATTCTTTAGATAACAAATGGTGCATTGCCATAGAAAAAGAAAAGGAAATAAGAGAAGACATTTTTACACAATATTTTCCTGATGTGTCAAATTCAGAACTCTATGAAGTTATGGATAAATATAAAGGTCTCTTCTTCATGAGAAGAAGAAGACTCCTATAACTGGAAGGGAAAGTTCTTGAAGTGGTAGAAGATACACACTCACATGCCAAAGCCGCTCTGAGGTTGCACCAAGTGTTTGAAGCCAACAAAAGGCTGAGTAAGAACCAAAAACCAGAAAATTGGATGAGGTATATGACAGTGAAGGAGAACCAGTCACTAAACAGATGGACACAATTGATGTTGATGCTTTGGATGGTGAAAATGTCACTCCGGATGCAACAAAGGAAAAGGCTGATAAAGAGAGAGTGGACAAGGAAAAAGAGGACAAAGAAAAGGCTGATAAAGTGCAAGTGGAGAAAGAGAAAAAGAATCAAGAGGAAGAGAAGAGGAAACAGGAAGAGGAGAAGAGGAAACAGGAAGAGGAGAAGAAGAAAAAGGAAGAGGAGAAGAGGAAATAGGAAGAGGAGAAAAGGAAATAAGAAGAGGAGAAGAAGAAAGAAGAAGAGAAGCAGAAGGAAGAAGAAAGGAAGACAGATGAAGAGAAGAAAAAGAAAGAAGTAGAGGAAAAAAAGAAGGCAGAAGAGGAAAAGCAAAGAGTCAAAGCGAAGAAGGAAGCGACAAAGAGCACACATGTGGAGACACCAAAGGCAACTGGTAGTCAAGCCAAACTGGTTGACATTACCAGTCCTATTGACCTCCAATCTGCAAATGAATCGGAGCTACTCCAAAGCATTAAGCTTGCACAGGAGCAACTGGAAGAATTAAGGAGGAAAAAGGAGCAAGATGTTATTCAAATTGCAGTTGAAACTCTTACCAGTTTGATTCCTGGTACAAACCTCCCCAGTACCGATTCCTCTTTGGCCCAACTAAAACTTCTATGTACAGTTGTGGAAGACCAAATACAATGCTTGGAATAGGTGGCTGAAGCCAATGCACATAAAAAGCATCAAAAGGCACTAAACACTGCCTTAGTGAAGAAACTGAATGAGCTCCGATCTGAACTTCAGAAAGAACAGGACATAAGAGATGCTATGGATGAGGGAAAACTGTTGCTCGGTAAGATAAGTCAACCCCATCTATTTTATGATGATGTGCTTGCACAGAAAGAAAAACTACAATCTGATTTGCAGGCATTTATAAGCACTTTCAAGACGCCCTATGATTCCTTTACTACATATGGGCAAACTGTTCATCGGTTTCAGCTCCAGTCCACTAGAATAGAGTTGGAGATCAACAACCAGACCAGAGATTTGTAGGAACTTCAACTCGTTCTACTACCAAGACTGCAAATACTTTAGAAGAGTTATCTTAATCTGGATGCCTTAACACTCACTCAAGAGATGAGCACAATAGATGCCATGGAGGAACAAGTATCCCAGATGCAAATAGAAAGTGAGGTGGCTACCTCATTACTTGAATCATGGTCTTTATCGATGAATACCTTTATGCAGGATTTTAAATCAGTTTTTGATAAGTTTCACTCATTATTGTCATAAACATTTATTATATTAATGATAATGAGAAACATGGGTTATTCTGCAATACTTTGTCATTGTTGGCAAAGGGGGAGTAGTATTTTGTATTTAAAATTTTGGTGAATGCTATGTATACTTTCATGTTATCTCTTTAAGGGAGTAGTATACATTGTATTTTCTACAAAAGGGATAGTGTATATGCTTAGGGGGAGTAATTTTGATTATGGCATATTTTTTTGTTGTAAAACACTTAGATGTCAAAATTTTCCTAAGTGTTGCTAGCAATGCCAAAGGGGGAGATTGTTGGCATTTTTGATGATGATGTTGTGATTGTCATTGATGGACACACACTTGCTTTGAGATCACTTTTTGTATGTATGAGTTACGCTCAACTGGTATTTGTTCCAATCGGTATTATGTATTATAGTCTTTAGACTATCGGTGTTTTGAAAAAGTGTTTACCGATCTCAAGCGGTATGAAGACTCAAGCAGTTCGAGGATCCCAAAGCAGTACAAGGAACAAAGTGGTTGTTATCATTTTTCCCAGTCTTCATTTTGACAAACTGGTAATTGGTAAAATGTGTGAACCAGTAATCGGTAAATATGTGAACCGGTATTACTCTGTGATGAGTTACCAACTGATATTTTTGTGATGAGTTATCATCCACCGACGCTTTGGCGGTGATTTTGTGCCGTGTTACCAAATGTGTCCAGATGCACTGAACCTAGGAGCTTGCAATGTAATCCTATTGGACCGACATGAAATCAGATTCCTTTATAAGGACATCATGTCTAGGGTTTTTGTGGTTGCTAGGGTTTTTAGGTGGTTAATGAGGTTTTTGTATGTGCGATCATAGAAGAAGATTAGGTCTGTGTGAAGAATCAGAGTGTGGAATCTTGAAGATTGAAGTAATGCTGAAATACATTAACAATGAGCTATCAAGGATCTAACCAAGCATACTGTGCTAGTAGTTAGATCACTCACTTGTTGATTACTCACATCTTCGACAAGTCTGAAACCCTTAACTGGGTAGGCCTGGCAAAGCCTTTGTAAATCCTCTAACAAGGTGGTTCACAACTATGGATCTGAAATCCTCTCACAAATTAGTCTTTAATTAGACTTATCTCCTAACAGAGATTGAGATTCCTAACAGGATCTATTCTGGTGAAGAAAATTGTATGACCTTAACCGGTCTGGTTAATATTATGTAGATAGTTACTTGTAAGTTTCATCTCACCATGGTTTTTCCCATTTGGGTTTCCATGTCAAAATCTCTTGTGTTATGGTGATTTTGCTCCTGTGTGTGAATGCCTTATTTGCTGTTTGGTTTGCATTTGTTTTAACCGGTTTGTTAGTAAATCTATTATACCGGTTTACTACTAAACTGTTTAAGTGTTTGAGTTCAGTAATTTTTGGTATACTAATTCACCCCCCCTCTTAGTATTCATCAGTTTGTTGCTTCCCACACCCTGTCACACCTCCATACTCATACTAAGGCTCTTCTAGACACCCATCTCCCATGAAAAACACTTGGTTTAGTCAAAATTGACCATCCTTGCAAGCAATGATAAAAATAACAGTCATAATCCCTAGCTGGGCTATGCAAG
This sequence comes from Cryptomeria japonica, assembly GCF_030272615.1. Taxonomy (NCBI): domain Eukaryota; kingdom Viridiplantae; phylum Streptophyta; class Pinopsida; order Cupressales; family Cupressaceae; genus Cryptomeria; species Cryptomeria japonica. The sequence goes on along the minus strand of NC_081412.1, from coordinate 114,694,465 downwards.
AGCTCGCCTAGGATATGATAGAAATTTGGTTCAATGAAACTTCCAAGGAACTAAAATGCATATGCACACTATACACAGGCTCCATGAATTTAATCCCAAAGGCCATTGAGAAAACACAATGGGATTTCAAGCAGGAGCCATTGCTAGGGTCTTAATCCCTTTGCTCAGGCTGAGAGCAGTGCAGTTCAAGAAAAAATTCAAACAAAGCACTAAACCTACACAATGAAGGAGTATAATCAATTCCAAAGAACCAAAAAAATGAATGCTAAACCACTATGAAAGAACAATACTAATATTAAGCCATCTAGTATGTACTGCTATAAGCAAATTACAAGTTTTTATGCAAAAATCTGGAAATTGCCTTCAAATATCATTCACAATTTGCTCTTTGGATCTTCCAACCCCTTTAAAATAATTTAAAAATAGTTATATATGCCTAATAACTCATAACCAACAACCCATCAGTTTCTTAACCACCGATTTGATCATTTTTTGAAAAGTTGCTCCAAAAGTTGCAAAACATTGTCAAGCAACAATGACAACTTTTGCTTCACCATGCATTTTTGAAACTTAGACATATCCACACATTCTAAAACCCATAGGATGGTTCCCTAACATCAAACCAACATTTCCAAAATCCTTATGAGGCCTTACAAGGGGTTTTACCCAATTTTGCAAAATGATGCCATTGTTGTCTTACAAAGGCACTTTGGCCAAAACTGAGCAAATAAGATAAACCAAGAGACAATAAAACTACAAATAATGTTAAAACACACATTTGGACTTTTCAATAGTCCTTTATTCACTCATTGACCCCAAACATGATCAATCACTCCAAAATTTTGAAAATGCATCAATAAAACTAGGTGCTCCTGCACCATACTCCCCCAATGAGAAAAAGTCAAGTGACTCCTTAAGGCAACGAAGAGAGGGAAATGTCAAACTTTGGAAAGTATTCTTTAGGTACCCAAGTGGCCTAAGATTCTGGAAGATGCTGCCATTTAACCAAATGCTCCATATAGGCTGTATGCCTAGTCTTCTTGAGGATTCTTGAATCCAACTCCTTCTCAGCTTGTGGCACAGGTGGACGGGGCAAAGACAGGTCTGAAAGTGATTGAGAGACCTCTGAGAATCTACTGCATTCCTCTATACATGTGCCTTTGTACTGCACCAAGTCTGCAACATTAAAAATAGGAGACAAAGCCATGTCCCTGGGTAGATCAAGTTTGTAGGCATTTTGCCCATACTTAGCCAAGACCTTAGAAGGTCCAATCCTCCTGATTTGAAGCTTGCTAGGGAAAAATTTCTGAAGCCTTTCTTTTCTCAAATGAACCATGACTAAGTCACCAACAACAAATTGTACATTCTTCCTCTTTTCATCCACCTTTTCCTTAATTCTTTGAGAGTTTTCTTGTAAAGCCTTCCTAGCCTGCTCATGAATCTCCCTCATGGACTGAGCCATGTCAACAACATGTCCACTCTTTTGTTCCATACTCCCAATGTCTCTAAGCTTCAACACACCTCTTGGATGAAGCCCATAAACTACTTCAAAAGGACTCTTACCGGTTGATCTATTCACACCGTCATTGTAAGAAAATTCAGCTTGATGGATGATCTGATCCCGAGCTTGTCCATACTCCTTTGTCAAACATTTGAGAAGGTTCCCAAGTGTCTTATTTACCACCTCTATTTGGCCATGTTTTTGGGGATGGTAGGCTGAGTTAAAAGTCAAGTTAGTACCCAATCTTTGCCATAAAGTTTTCCAAAAATGACCAATGAATTTGGTATCTCTATTTGACACTATATTGATTGGCAAACCATGAATCCTAATGACTTCCTTGAAAAAAAAATGAACAATATGAATATCATCATGTGTCACCTTACATGGAATGCAATGGGCCATTTTACTAAATCTATCTACCACAACATAGATGCTATCAAATCCAGATTTGGTCTTGGGTAAACTAACAACAAAATCCATACTTACACACTCCCATGGCCGGTTTGGAATAGGTAAAGGCTGATAGAGCCCAACATTAGAAGAGGTTCCCTTTTCCCTTTGACAAACAACACATTATTCAACATATTTTCTGATATCCCTTTGCATCTTTGGCCAAATGTAGAATCTTTGAACAAGTTCTGACGTCGTATTCAACCCAAAATGACCACTTAGGCAGCCATTGTGCTTCTCTTGCATCAAGTTCTCTCTTGTGGACCCTCTTGGAATACAAAGCTATTTTTCTTTAAATAAAAGACCATCTTGCAAAGTAAAATCTACATATTCACCATGAAAGTGATTCCTAAACTCTTGACAAACCTTGTAGATGGCAGCAAAATCTTCATCATTTTGATATAGCCCTTTGAAACTATCAACTCCAATGCTCTTGAGCTGTACTTCTTGAACTGTTAGCAACCTTCTACTTAATGCATCAGCAACCTTATTACATTGAACTTTCTTATGTTTAATGGTAATAGTATAGGATTGCAAATATTCTACCCATTTGATATGTCTATGATTCAAATTTTCTTGGGAGTTGAGAAAACTAAGAGCTTGGTTATCAGTATAAACCAAAAATTCTTTAGGTACTAAGTAATGTCTCCATTTTCTAAGTGATTGAACAAGTGCATATAACTCCAAATCATAGGAATAATACCTTTTCTTGGCTTCATTTAGTTTTTCACTGAAAAATGCAACTTGTCTATTGGCTTGACTTAGAACTGCTCCAACTGCTATGTTGCTTGCATCACATTCTATAGTGAATAATTTGTCAAATCTTGGAAGAACAAGGATAGGTTGAGTACCCACCTTTGTCTTCAAGAGTTCAAATCCTTTTTGTGCCTCTTTTGTCCATTGAAACTTAGTCTTTACACCTCCTTTGATTGTATCAAGCATAGGTGCACATATCTCATTGAACCCTCTGATGAACTTCCTGTAAAATTGTGCCAAACCATGAAAACTCCTCACTTCACTTGTTGTTTTAGGTGTAGGCCAACTGATTATGGCTTCCACCTTTGAGGTATCCATCTTCAAATCACCACTTGACATGACAAACCCAAGATATACCAACTCTTGTTTCATGAACTCACATTTCTTCAAAATGATAGTTAGTTGCTCATGACATAATTGCTTCAATACAATCTCTATATGATTAAGATGTTCTTCTTTAAACTTACTAAAAATAAAGATGTCATCTAAGTAAACAACAACAAATTTACCAATGTAATCCTTGAGTACTTCATTCATGAGTCTCATGAATGTGCTAGGGGTATTTGTGAGTCCAAATGGCATAACAAGCCATTCATAAAGACCTTCTGTGGTTTTTAATGTTGTCTTCCATTCATATCCCTCCTTGATTCTGATTTGGTGGTATCTACTCTTGAGGTCTATCTTGGTAAAATACCTAGCACTTCCTAAACAATCTATCAAATCTTCAATTCTTGGAATGGGAAACCTATACCTGATTGTAATCCAGTTGATGGCTCTTGAATTAGTACAAAGCCTCCAAGTACCTCCCGTCTTTGGTGCCAAAATGGTGGGAAATGCACATGGGCTGATGCTCTTCCTTATTTGACCATTGTCCAAAAGTTATTGGATTTGTTTAGCTACTTCTTTATTCTGCTCCGGTATCATTTTGTAGGCTTCTTTATTAGGCTATGAGGCTTTGGGTATGAAGTCAATTTGATGACTTATGGCTCATTGAGGAGGCAAGGTAGCAGGTGTTCCATCACTTATGATCTCCTTGAACTGATTGAGTACTTGCTACACTTCAACAAGGATACTAATCTTCTTATCCTTCTTTTTCTCTTTTGGTTTCACAACAAGTGCAAACCCCACTCCTTCTCCTTCTTTGAGAGTGTTTATGAACTCCTTCTCACCAACTATTAGCACATTGGAACCTTTAGATCTGCTCTCTTCTTGATCTCCTAAGGGCTGAATTTTATAGGTAACTCCATCTTTTTGAAAGGTATATGAATTCTTTTCTCCATGGTGTATTGCTTTCCTATCAAATTGCCAAGCCTACCTAGGAGTAGGTGACATGCACCCATTGGCAAGACATCACACAAAATATTGTCTTTGTAGCCTCCTATAGTGAACTCCACCCAAGTTTGCTCATTTACCAAAACATGCTGCCCCTTGTTGAGCGAAGTAACCCTATAAGGATCACTATATGGAATTATTTGCAATTTGAGTTTGCTTACTTCTTCTTTTGACACTATGTTATCAGTGGATCCTGAATCCACCACCACTCTACTCACTTTACCCATGATCTTGCACTTTATCCTAAACAAGGATCTTCTTTGACTAGGTTCCTCCTTAACCGGTTCTTTGATCAAAACTCTTCTTATCATGAGATTCTCTCCAACCTCGGAATCTAAGCTTACTTCTGATGTCTTCACATTTGCTGCATCTTCTTGAATATAACTTACTCTCCTTTCACCTCCTTCGGATGAAGAAGACTTCTCAGGACATCTATAGGCCAGGTACCCAAGTTGATGGCAATTGTAGCACTTCATTATGGAGAAATAGTTCTCTTTTCCTGATCCACTAGACCTTCCTCTACTAGAGTTTCAAGATCCCCTTCCTCTATAGCTTCTCTTGGTATTGGAATCCCCACTTTTCTTTACCAACTTGGATTCCCCTTGGGATCTTTGGTCTACACCTCTTCCACCATAGCTACCTCTATGACCTCTACCATCTCTTCCCCTACCTCTATCTCTATTGCTGTGCTCTTGTTTCTTTTTTCTCTTCTCTTCCACCTTGAGTGCCAATTGATAGCACTTGTGGATAGTACTAGGACAAAATAGACTTAACTCTTCTTGGATATTCCACCACAAAGTACCTGGAAACCTTGATGCTTTCATCTTCCACCACCTTGGATCTCAAACACTATAGGAGTTGAGAAAATACAACACCACAGGAGCCCAAATAATCTCTGCAAGCTGAAAAACCTGTTACAAGGAGAAGCAATGAAGCAAATCACAGAAGGAAAGAATACATAGGAAAAATATGCTCCAAAAGATGAGAGCTCAATAATCTCCAAAATGTATTGTCAATAATAATCCTTCTTCATACAATCAAAAGAAAGAACTCAACCTTTAATAGGTCAAGAAACCCTAAAAGGGAAAATCTAGGTTTGCACATAATAATTAATTAAAATAATTAATTATATGCACCTAAAGTTAGCTTAAGTGTAAAAGAGATAAAGGGAATTGAAATAATTAAACAAATAATGTTTAATTAATCAAGTAAATACCTGAATACTCTAACACCCCCCCTTAATCTAGACTTAGGGAGAAGCTAAAACCTAGAACAACTACTGAAAGCAATAAAGATGGGTCCCGACAACAAGGCCTGATCAGGTACCCAAATACAATGAAATCTCTATGAACTAGAGAAATAGAGAAAACCACGTGGGAACAAAACTCTACTCCAAAAAGATATGGAAAAGAATATCACTGAAGCATGAAGAACCTGCAAACTCTGTCGAAGAATAACTGCTGATCTGAAGAACATCCACTGAACTAGAACATGACCAGGTAGAGAAGACTGTAATCTGCATGAGTGCCCTCAAATGAAACTACTTGAATCAGGAGGCAAACAAGGCAAAAACAACTGAAATCAAAGATACAGATGGCATGAGAAACCAAAGCCTGAAGAGTTGATCAATCAAACCATGGAAGCAGTAGAACCAACAGGATAAACCTCCCCATAATGCGGAAGTGGGAGAGGGACATGAACACTGAAAAGGACAGCCAAAAACAACTGCATGACGAAGAACCAAGAACATCAAAGGTGTTGACACACATCATCATGAGGTGAATGTCATGGAAGGAACACCCACTGGACAAATGAAGATGGCAAACAACAGGCAAACATCAACCCCCTCATGGCACTTGATCAATAGTGCATGTACAACAAGACACAAAATATGCAAGATTCCAAGTAAACAATGCATGATGGCACTTTATCTTAGTGCGTTTGCATAAATACAAGCTACAATGATAAGAAGACTAGAAATAGAAATGTGAACCAAAATAGAGACATCCTACTCAGAGAAGAGATCCCAGGACCTGAAACAACCACGATATCCACCAGAGTGCTGAAAAAAAAAAATTGAATAAAATATGCATGGAGCATAATTTGGAAATAAAACTCAGATGACTAGAAAGTACACAACACACGCTTTCCGAAAATATAAAGTTTTCAAAAAATGGAGGTCGGATGCTCATTCTATGGCTCCCAGAGTGCAAAAACTAGACCTCACTTTGACTGGAAAGAAACATAGTCAAACAGAAAAATTGGAAAAAATTACCAACATCGTGAGGTCGGCCTCAGAACCAGCTTTCCGACACCTATTCATTTTTGAAAAAATGACTCTGTATGCCCAAGATAGGGCCAAAAAACCAAACCCCCCCTTGAAAAAACCAAAAAAGGGGTCTGGTGGCTAGTGGGTGGTTCGGTGGCTAGGGAGCGGTGCTCTGGTGGCAGTCTGGTGGAACCCCGGTGGCGGGGTGGAGATCTGGTGGTGAAGCTGGCTGGAGGTGCTGCAGGCGGTGGCCGGTCAGCGGTGGGTCGGGTGGTGGTGGGTAACGGGGCCAGTAGCTGCGGGGCTTGCAAGCGGCGGTGGCCGGTGGCTGTCGAGCGACGGGGAGGCCGGGTAGTCGGAGCGGAGCGACGGCCAGGAGAAGCGCTGCATGGCAGCGGGCCGAGGGATGCTAGCCGGGGCCGGGAGTTGCAAGGGCTGGTGGGGGCTGGAGGGGCCGCCGGCAGGGGCCGCAAAGGCCGGACTGACAAGCCTGTCAGTCCGGTACCTTGCGATACCCACAAACCAAAAACCTGTCTCCCAAATTTTTATTTTTTTTTAAAACCCTATTTTTTCCTTGTTGTTTTTTCAATAAATTTTTTTAATAAAAAAGCAAAAATTCGGCCTGCATGCCATAAAAAGGCAATTTTTTTTTTTCTTGATTTGCATGCCAGGGCTGTACGGCCTGACTGGGAAAAAAAATATCACCCAGATGCTCAGGGGTCAAAAAAGGACAAATTTTATATGACTATAGGGGTTTTTGGGCCTTTTGAGCATGATGGTAAGGTCCATTTAGGCCCAAAGTGCTCAGAAAAAAAACCGTAACCCTAAGCACACAAAAAAAATGCCTGAAACCCCAGATCTGCTTCCAAAGCAAAATTCTCAAAACAAGAACAAGTAGCTGCAGATCTGAAGCTCTGATACCATATAGGAGTTGAGAAAATACAACACCACAGGAGCCCAAATAATCTCTACAAGATGAAAAACTTGTTACAAGGAGAAGCAATGAAGCAAATCACAGAAGGAAAGAATACACTGGAAAAATATGCTCCAAAAGATGAGAGCTCAATAATCTCCAAAATGTATTGTCAATAATGATCCTTCTTCATACAATGAAAAGAAAAAACTCAACCTTTAATAGGTCAAGAAACCCTAAAAGGGAAAACCTAGGTTTGCACATAATAATTAATTAAAATAATTAATTATATGCACCTAAAGTCCACTTAAGTGTAAAAGAGATAAAGGGAACTTAAATAATTAAACAAATAATGTTTAATTAATCAAGTAAATACCCGAATACTCTAACAAACACAACTTCTGAAATTATTCAGTGTAGCTACTCACATCTAGTTCTCTTTGTCTCAAATTTTGTATTCTCTTGTGTAATTTAATTTCATAATCTTCAGGGATATAGGCTTCTCTCACCTTGGCTAGTATTCCTTTCCAAGTGGCAATTGGGTTCTTACCCTCCTTTTGTCTCTCCTCTTGGATGAACTTCCACCAAGTCAAGGCTGCTCCTCTCAATCTATATTTGGCTACCTTCACCTTTTGTGCTTCACTAATTCCATCACATTCAAAGTGATTCTCTAACCCTTCAATCCACTCCATAACCACTTCTGGTTCCATTTTTTCAGAAAAAAGTGACACTCCTTCTAGGGACTTACCTCCTAAGGCTTCGATGGCTTTAAGGAAAGGTTCTTCAGGAAAAATAGGATTTGTTTTAGGTGTGACATCCTCTTCTACCACTTCTTTACCCTTTTCTTCATTGATTTTGATAGTCACCTTCTCGATTTTGTCTTCTACTTCACCTAGTTTGTTCTCCAATCATTGTAACTTTTCCCTAAGTCTTTTCTCTTCCTCTTGGTCTTCTACTCTTTTGGCTAACTCTGCATTAGTCACCATTCTGAGGCTATTTTCACCTACTGACTCAGTCTCTGACATCAACTGGTTTCTTCCCAAATCTTAACTTGCTCTAATACCACTTTGATAGGGAGGATCACACAAAAGAGTTGAAAACTGGTTTGTAGGTTAGAAAGTTAGGAAGAGGTGTCATAGTGGGCTTCCATGTTTGCTTTCACCATGCTCATCTCTTGAATCAACTCCAACACCTTAACTCTTTTGGGAAACTCTCTTCCACTAGTTTTCTCAAACTACTCAAGATCAAGGCTAGAACTCACTAGAGTAAGCTCAACCACCAAGATGCCAAAATATTTAACCTTCATTTGTAGGGGACTAGGAGGATGGTGAGATGGTGTAACAACTCCTAACATGTGGTTTTGTGACTTATGTCCCTTCATTTCTTCATTGCTTTCATCCTAGTAGCCCCAAGAGCCCCTTTTAGCCCTACCTTCACAGTTTTTGCTCTTTGGATCTTCCAAACCCTTTACAATGATTTAAAAAGCATTATATATTCCTACTAACTCATAACCAACCACCCATCGGTTTCTTAACCATCGATTTGATCATTTTTTGAAAAGTTGCTCCAAAGGTTGCAAATAGTTGTCAAGCAACAATGACAACTTATGCTTCACCATGCATTTTTGAAACTTAGACATATCCACACATTCTAAACCCCCTAGGATGGTTCCCTAACATAAAACCAACATGTCCAAAATCCTTATGAGGCCTTACAAGGGGTTTTACCCAATTTTGCAAAATGATGCCATTGTTGGCTTATAAAGGCACTTTGGCCAAAACTGAGCAAATAAGCTAAAACAAGAGACAACAAAACTACAAATAATCTTAAAACACACATTTGGAATTTTCAATAGTCCTTTATTCACTCATTGACCCCAAACATGATCAATCACTCCAAATTTTTGAAAATGCATCAATAAAACTAGGTGCTCTTGCACCAGTATGGAAGACTGCAAATCGGTAGGAACACAGATGGTGCCAGGTTGCAAGTTGTCCAAGGAAGATGATTCCCCTGCTATTAGTGAGAGAGAGTACACATCTATGATTGGAAAGCTACACTATGTTGTTCATAGCAGACCAAACATTGCTCATGCTATTGGATTAGTGGTTAGATTTCAAAAAGAACCTAAGGAGAGTCACATGGTGGCTGTGAAGAGAAGTTTTTGGTATCGCAAAGACACAATAGACTATGGTTTATGGTATCCCTATAAAGGATATTTTACTTTGGATGTCTTTACTGATGTTGATTGGGCAGGTAATGTGGATGATCAGAAAAGCACAACCGGTGGAGCTTTTCTACTTGGTGGAAGATTAGTGGCATGGGCGAGCAAGAAACAAACTTGTGTTTCTCAATCTACAGTTGAAGTTGAGTATGTAGCTGCATCCATGAATTGCATGTAGGAAATATGGAGGAGACATGTGCTAGAAGGTTTCAAGATAGATATGTCTGAACCAGTGACTATCTATTGTGATAATGGCAGTGCAATAAATATTTCTAAGAATCTTGTACTTCATTCTAGAACCAAGCACATTGAATTGAAGTATCATTTCCTAAGGGAAAGAGTTCAAGAAAAACAGGTGAATATGGAATATGTGAGGAGTAAAGATCAGTTAGCTGATATCTTTACTAAGCCCTTACCAAAGGCTACCTTTGAGTTTCTTAGAGGTAAACTAGGGGTTAGACCCCTACACCGGAAGAACTAGAATGATGGAGATTCATCAATCCTATGGATTTCATGTTTATCTTTCACTAAGGATTGATGAAGGTGCATGCTACTCCTTTGGGGGAGCAAGTGTGATGTAAAGCTCTGATTTAATGCTCTGATATAATTTTTCTGAGATGATGGAAGAGACAACAACATAATTGAAGACAAGTAATGCATTTATACCTTTGGCATTGTTGTCAGAGGGGGAGAAGAAAAGAAATCCGATATGGAAGAATAGAAGATATGAGAGAAGTCGAAGATCAAATTGAGAGAAGCATTGGTTAAGGGGGAGAAGACAAAAGGAGTAGAACCGACAGATGATGTGATACCTAGAAAGCAAGTTGCAGATGATGATGTTACTCTGATTGTATACCCGATTGCTATTTCCATCAATGCCAGAGGGGGAGAATATTGGCATTTGGCATAAGTGATGCAGATGAGGTGACATAGTTGAAGACTGATGATTACACCGGTAAAGGATTGAAGTCTATTTGTGATGAAAAGATTGAGATTTTGTGATTAGATGACTTGATCAGTTATTTGTGTTGTCATTGATGGCAACTGATGTCAAATGATGATTACTGATGTTCCTAATATTTTGTTTTTTCATATAAGTGATTTGGTTTACCGGAAGACAGGGTTTACTGACAAAGAACCGAAGTCTGTGAAATGGGACTTTAACCGATAAAGCAAAGATGTTTTGATTGAATTGGACAATCGGCGATGATTGGTGATTTGTGGTTTAGATTGTGAACTTGTATCATGGAAAGGAGTATATGACCGGGAACCGAAACTTGTGATGACTACCGAAATGCGTGTTTCAAATTTATGATGAAGTTTTGCTAAGGTTTTAGTAGGGTTTAAGACCGATGAATATATCATCAAACCGGTAATGATTTTTGTTATGACGATGATCAACGATGAGTCTATATGAAGGTGGTAACATGGCACAACCCGCATGAAATGTTTAATCGTTGTTTTGGCGTGATTCAAGGAATAATTTTTTGGGAAACAACGAAACACTTAGTGGAGTGTTTTGAGGTTTTGACTTTGGTACAGATCTGATTTTCGTGATGGGTTATGATCAACCAATGGTTGATATTGCATTGTAATTTAATGTAATGTTCTGTTTATTGATCTGAGATGATCTCTTATGATTTGTATTGTAAATTCATGATGTAATTAGGGTTTATTGGTTGACCTAGTTGAGATGGATATATAGATGGCATAGTTGATGTTTATTGTGTTGGTGGTCTTAGAGAATGTGTTAGGACATCCAAGTGAAGTGTGGGATCTGCCTAAGAGTTGCAGAGAGTTGAGTATAACTGGATCTAATCAAGAAAGATGAGAAGTACAAGTAACAAATCACTTATTCACTGTTGTTCCCTAATAGTTGCAACAAGTTAAATCCCTTAAATAGGTAGGTCCTAACATGCCTTAAACATTTAAGTCCCCTAATAGGGAAGCTCTTGAAAGAGTATTAAATCCTCTCATGAGGTTGATCCTAATAGATCATCAAGCTCCTAACCGGGCTGCTAGGCAAATCCCTTAACCAGGTGACTCCTAACAGGGCGTATTGTAAGCTCCTAACAGGGCTAAGCTCATAGCACGACATACTTCAAAAGAGTACAAATATTTGTGGGTGCTAACTCCCATCGTGGTTTTTCCCTATTTGGGTTTCCACGTCAAAAATAATGGTGTTCATGTGTGGAATGTTTTTCATGTGATGTTCTTGTTTATGTTACATTTCATGCACTATTTTTGAGTACACTGGTTATGATGTTTTATTAGAAGTTTATCAGAGGTTATTGGTACTGATAAGAGTTTAAAGAGAAAGTGTTTGATTTGATAAATGAGGTTAATGAGTTGGTAAATGATCAAATCTATATGATTTCTAAAGTGGTGAAAGAATTGATAGATGTGGTAAATGATCAGATTAATGTTTTAAGCAAATCTAATAAAGAGGTTGTTAGATTTGATAAAAGAAGTTGAGATATTTGATAAATGGTTTCAGATCTGATATAAGTTTGTTTTTGGTTTAAATTTTCAATTGGTATTAATACTAATTCACCCCCCCTCTTAGTATTAACCTGATCCTCATAGGATTAATAAAATCATCATTCCTTAGATACCACAGACCATAATCCATAATTCCCTTCAGGTATCTGAATATCCTTTTCACAGTAGTGACATAACTCTCTTTCGGATCAACTTGATATCTAGAAGCCATGCACACAACATGCGTAATATCCGATCTAGTCTGAGTAAGATATAGAAGTCTACCAACCATAGAACTGTACAAACTCTGATTAGCTTTTAGAGATTCATCATTCTTAGACAATTTACAAGTAGTCACCATAGGAGTTCCAAGTGGTTTTGAGTCATCTAGCCCAAAATTCTTTAGAAATTCCTTCACATACTTAGTTTGAGATATAAATATACCTTTTTTAGTCTATGAAATCTGCAAACCTAAGAAAAATTTCATCTCACCAATCATAGACATCTCAAATTCTTTTTGCATATCACCGACAAACTTTATGCTCAAGTCATCATCACCTCCAAAGATAATATCATCAACAAAAACTTCAACAATCAAAATGTTATCATTCTCTATCTTAAAGTACAAATTATTGTCAACAACACCTTTACTAAATCCTAATTTCAACAAATACTTATCTAGTCTAGCATACCAGGCTCTAGGGGCTTGCTTCAGTCCATAAAGAGATTTCTTCAGTCTATATACCATGTCTCCATCATCTGACAATGAAAATCCACCAGGTTGCTCAATGTAGACTTCTTCCTCTAGCTCACCATTCAAAAACGCAGATTTTACATCCATCTGATATACCTTGAAATATTTATAAGCAACATATGCAAGCAAAAATCTAATGGCTTCAAGTCTGGCCACTGGAGAAATAGTCTCGTCATAATCAATTCCTTGTTTCTGTGAATATTTTACAAACCAGTCTAGCTTTATTTCTGACAACTTCACCATCTTCATTTAATTTGTTTCTGAACACCCATTTAGTACCAATAACATTCTTATCCTTAGATCTAGGCACAAGTTCCCATGTGGTATTCTTTTCAATATGATCTAATTCTTCTTCCATAGCTCTCATCCAATTTTCATCTTTACAAGCTTCAACAACATCTTTAGGTTCAACTTTAGAAATCAAACATACTTCTTCAACAACTAACCTTCTTCTAGTCATTACACCTTTATTCTTATCACCAATAATTTGATTTTTGGAAAGATTCAATCTTACATACCTCAGAGTCTTTTGATTGTTCTGATTATCAGGTTCGTGCACTTCTTCACCAACAATAGCAACATCCGGGTCAACAGTCTCTACCAGATCATTCTGCTTAGGTTCTTTAGTCTTAATAGGAGCTAAAACAATATGTTTTTGATCATCATATCCATATGCTCTGATCTCTTTCCCAAGGATCTCATCCACCTTCACATTTGCACTTTCCACTATCTTTCTCAGTCTCTTATGATAGCACCAATAGGATTTTCTCTTTGTAGAATATCCTAGGAATATTCCTTCATCACTTCTAAGATCAAACTTTCTTATATTCTCATCTCTTTTGATATAACATTTGCTACCAAATACTCTGAAATATCTCATAGTAGGAACATGACCAAACCATAACACATAAGGGGTCTTACCGATATCACCTTTAATGTGAACTTTATTGAATGTGTAAACAATAGTGCTAATAGATTCTCTCCAAAAGATCTTCAAAACATTCCCTTCAATCAGCATAGTCCTTGCAACATCCATTATGTTCTTCCTTTCAACAACTCCATTCTATTGAGGGGTTCTAGGAGCAGAAAATTGTCTTCTAATTCTATGCTTTTCACAGAATGAATTGAACTCTTTGGAACATAATTCTCCACCTCTATAATATCTCAGACACTTTACCTTCAAACCAGACTCAGTCTCCACCTTAGCTTTGAATATCTTGAGTTTGTCCAACGCTTCTGATTTCTCCTTCAAAAATACAACCTACATCATCCTGGAATAATCATCAATTAGCAACATAAAATATCTATCACCCTACAAACTTCTAAACATTTGTAGGTCCACATAGGTCAGTATGCACAAGGTCTAGCAATCCATCTGATGTATACTATTTTCTCTTGAAAGAAATCCTTGTTTGCTTACCCATCTGACATTCCTTACATACCGGATTAGCAGGCTTAACAATCTTAGGCAGATCTCTAACAACTTGTGTAGAAATGATATTAATCATTGAATCAAAATTCACATGACATATTCTCCTATGCCACAACTGACTTTCATCAATATGAGAAATCAAACAACTTTTCTTACAAGCATTCAAATTAAGAATGTTACCTTAAGTCTTGGTTCCAAATGCAATTTCTATATCAGAGGCATTTAGAATCTTACATTTTCCATCCTTGAATTGTAGATCATAACCTTTATCAACCATATGTCCAAAACTCAAAAGATTATGCTTCAAACCTTCAACATACAAGACACCATCAATATTATGTTTAACATCAAAAGAAATAGAACCTCTTCCACGGATCACACATGCTTTGTCATCTCCAAATCTAACTATTCCACCATCATATCTTTCCATACTCACAAATTTTCTTTTATCACTGGTCATGTAATGTGAACAACCAATTTCAATCACCCATTCATCTTTTTCTTCAACCTTAGCAGCTAGAGCTTTCTCCTCAATGGTGCAGCTAGTGGAATCAACAGGTACAAGTCTATCTTTTTTAATAAAAATATACACAACTTCATCTCCTTTCAATTATTCATCTGTAATACCTTCATCAACAACATAATAATAGTTCTTCTGATTCCTAAACTTTCAGTTAGGCTTGTAGGTTTTATCACACTTCTCATGCTTTCCATATCTATCATTCCTATCATTCTTATCAAACTTATCATGCCTGTCATACTTAGCCATTCTCTTTGGGAATCTAGAAGCAAAATGTCCTATCTTATTGCAAGAGAAACATTTCAAAGGAAAATTTCCATCATACTTACCGACTCCTTTAGGAAATATTTGGGCAATCAATGCTTCAAGCTCATCCAAATCCTTTTCTTGCTCTTCCATCTCTCTTCTCTCTCTTTCATATATGGATATTGTGCATTCATCAGGATCAAACTTCTTCTTACCAGATACAGATGTTGATGCTCTAAATGATGTCTCACACTTTCCATGTGAATCTCCAAATTCGCTCAACTCAAATGCAAAAATCTTTCCAACCAACATATCTCGTCACTGTAGTCACACTCCGGATCTCATCAATAGAAACAACCTTATGTTTATAAGTAGGAGACACAAATATCAACACCTTAGCAAAAATTTCATTTTCCTCAATGGTTCTTGTAGTCACATAAATTTGTGTAATTTAATTAAATAAATATTTGCTATTTATTTGATTAAAAATCCACTAGCCATCAGTTAATTAAATTAACATTTAATTAATTCATCTTCAAAACATTCTCCTATTAATTAAATAAATTATTCAATTTATTTTAATTAATTCATTAAACCAAATTCACAATCAATTAAATGAATAAATCTTATTTATTTAATTTAATCCCCTTCTTCTTTTAAATAAATAATTAAAAACATTTATTTAAATCATTCACCCCCCCCACTTGCATTTTCCTACAAATGCAAGTTGCAACCACAAGTTGAAATAAATTTATTTTATTTAAAATAGAATCCTATTTTCCCTCACTCACCAAATCTACTTGCAATCCTAATCCCCTTCTAGATTCTTCTAAACCCTTCCTAATTAGCCTAATCCATCCCCTAATTATTGTCACATTCCTAAGCAACTTGGAGTCACTTCTCAAAGACTTCAAAGTCTTTGAAAAACATTAAATGCTTTGTGTGTTCAACAATTTAGCCTCTAAAGTCTTCCAAACCACTAATGGCTCTTACATGACCATTTATGGTTAACCCCTAACTCAACCCTCATGTGACTCATGTGTCTCCTTAAGCATTTATTGCTTTGACCATGGTTATCCCTTTAACATTTGCACAAGAGTTTATCCATTGAATAAAAGCATTATTCTTTGAATAAAGAATTTATTCACTCAACCCAACATTGACCTTAACTCCCAAGTTAACTCTCAGGTCATGTCAAGCATTTAATGCTTATTCCCTCTCCTCTCAACCCCCCTCATGTTGACACTTGTCATCCTAAGATTGGGTTGAAAGTCCTCACATGGATTGAATATCATTCAATCTTGACCATTGTTGAGATTACTCAATCTCAACCATCCATTGCTCCATTATTCCTATAAATAGAGCCCATTTCTTCATAATCTAGATCCTGAAAACTTGTATGCATTTAATCTATAGTTAATTTTAGAGAGCATTTTAGCATAAAAATCACTAATATATTGTCATTTTGGACTAAAATAAATCTTAGTTCATTTCATAGAATCTCATATTTAGCTTATTTTTACACTTGCATAGCATAAGTTTAAAAGCATTTTTAGTCTTGAATCTCCATAAGACATCCATAGTTTAAAAAGCTGCTGAGAGCTACACTAATTTGAAACTTGGAGAGGAGAGTAACAAGGGAGAAGGAGCTAAGAGAATGGTAGAACGCATTTGGAGATGCCTTGTTGTATTTGCTTCCATAGTTAAATATTTCATCATGTTTTTAGTGTCTCTTTTGGTATGCCTGCTTAGACTTGTTTTTGGTTGATTAACACTAAGGTTTGTCTTTGTTTCTTGTGTTTTTGTGTGTTATACGACCACTGGCTTTTATATAACATTGTCCATTTTGCAGAGCATCATTTGGTGAACCCGATGTGAATCCCAACAACTTTTTTTTTAGACAAACTAACTTTTGACTGTTTTATTTTACACACAGGTTGTGCTTCGGCGTTTTGATTTATGCTTTAGCACTATTATTTTTGGTCTTCTAGAGCTTTTGTTTTTAAAATAGTGCTATTGTCCAAAAATTAGCATTTTTGTTAATATTATAGCACTATTGTTCATTAGTTAGCGCGTTTGTTTTGGAATTAGTGCTTTTGTTTTGCTGCATAAATATTTTGTTTTAGCACTGTTGTTTTTACTTTAGCGCGTTTGTGTTAAGTAGCGCTTCTATTTTCACACAGAGTAGTGCTATTGTAACAGAATGTTGTAAAAAAAGGCCTTGTAACCGATAAAATAATTTTTCTTAGGCTTGTGGAAGCCCACCATATGTTCGGATTTTACTAACTTTTCGTTTCATATGCAGGTTTTAAAAACTAACCCTTTTTGTTACTTAAGATCAAAATTTTTATTTGGTGTTTTTAAATCTTACAAAACAAATTTTTGTTTTTCATGAAAGTTAAAAACAAAACTCAAACACTCCATTTTGGTGCTTAAAATCAATCAAAATCTTCATTTGGTGCTCTAAAATTCACAACACAATTTTATTTACTTGCAAGTTAGGAAACAAATCTTCATTTGGTGCTCTAAAATTCACAACACAACTTTATTTCTTGCAAGTTAGGATTCACTTTTATTTGGTGCTTAAAACAAGACAAGACAAATCTCATTTCTTGCATCAAATTTAAGAAAATTCACAATCAACACTTCAAATTTTTTCCAAGTAAAAAGAACAATCAACTTGTCTCATTTTGCAAAACGATTTACTTCATGCATATGTGTTTCAATTTCAATTGACCAGGATTTCAAATTCCTAGTTTAATCAAACATATTGCCTTGGAAGTTAAAAAGAACATCATGGTTGTTGGAGAAACATCTCCAAATAGATAGAACATCATTGCAATGACAAGTTAAAAAGAACAAGTGTATTTTGTGTTTGGCACACTTGTGCAAAAGAGTCGGTTGAGTGGTCCTACTTCTAACACACACTATCCTCTCCCTTGGCTTTCGCGGTCCTAGGTGCAAGAGAAAAGTGTTAGTAACACTCAAATTTTATCTTTTTAAGAGAGGCCTGCCAAGAGACACACCACTCTTGGGAACGAGCTTGCATGATAAATCCTTCGAGCCACTATAGAAATCAGGTGAGAGCGAAAACTATAGCCTTGGGTATAGCTGTTCCTATAGTGTAACTTGCCGAAAGGATAAATGGGCCCCACCACAAGTTACAAGGCTCTTAAGTGAGTCACTGCAGAATGAACTTATGTCCAAAAACATCGATAATTACTAAACACCTTTAAGTAGTAGCCCACCCATTCTATTGATTGAGGATATTTGTGATGAATTCAGTGCAAGAGCATAGAAGGTTTTGCTCCCAAGATACTCACCATACATATTTCCTTGAGTAGAAACATAGCTTTTTGAAAGGTTACTTGTAGCCAGATAAAAGTGGTGACTCGCCCATCATAGGGATCATCTATTTGTTATGCTCACGCAAGACTTAGTATATCACATCCTTACTTGTCACGATGGGATTTATAAGGTATGTAGTACCAAAGTCAAAGAAATATCAAGATGTGGGCTGAAATTATCGCAACTGGGCATTTGACCTTAGGGATAAAGAGTGTTTGAAGTGTTTTCATTTTTGAGTCAAGACCAATGCAAATTGAGCCGACTTCAGGCTTTGGAAAAACACCTAAAATACATTTGAAGGAAAGGGACATAAAAAGTTCAAAAGATTGGGTTGATCTAGACCCATACTTAGTTGTGCCTTTTGAGGCAACATTCTCGTGTTTGTGTGCTTGCTTTGTTTTCTTGTCAAAGAAACATCATAAACCTAAATCAAAACAAGTATTCATCTAACACAAACATTTTCAAAAACACAAAAAAGATCAAAAACAAAGAGCAACAATCAAAAGTATCAAACTATATGACCATTATTCACATCTTGAGAAAGAAGAATCTTCATCAACACATCAACTTGAAGAAAAGACCATTAAGCTCAAAGGCTTTTATCAAAAGGAGGAAATTCTTCTATCTTAATAGACAAATCTTTGTCTCTCATAGAGCTTCTCTCATAGAGCTTTTTTACGTCACATGTGTCTTTACCTTCAAGGGAAATCAAACGAGTTTGATCAAGAGTCATTAAACCACAAAGCTTTTACTCAATATCGAGCTTTGAGTTATCATCAAAATAAGGGATGCAAGATCAATCCCGCCTTCTTTCCGGATATCTGTATCACATATAACTCAGCTAGGGAAGAACCACCAACCCCTGAACAAGAAGAGGAAGAGTTTGTTCCTTTTGTAACACAAAGTTTCTATTGAAGTTCACATCTCATCCATTATCATATTTACACATCATCAATCCATTCCAACTCTCAAAACATCAAAGAGGTTTTTATCCTAAGTTCTATTTTGATATTGCTTGAATCAAACACAATGCATCACTTTTTAGAGTGTTTCTACATCTAGGATAAACTCATCCTAAGATACATTTCTATGTAGGTTAAAACTAGTCTATGAGTGAATCCTCTCATTACTAGGTAGTTGAGTCTGTAATACATCTCAAATTTCTCTAAACCTTATCACATCAAACATTGTCAATCAAATACAACAAGCAATTCAAGGAAGAATTTTGGTAGCATCTACCTTTAGTGCTAGGGATCCATATGCAAAACACTTCACTAAACATCAATCTTTCATTTCATCACCAACTCATCATCATTTTCATCAAAATTCAACAAAAACTTATAAACAAAATGGCTCATACCAGGTCTAGGTCTAGACAACAAGAAATTAAAGAGGAAGAGGAGGAAAATATCAATGAATTCCAAGAAGCCCTTGGGGGAAACGTAAATGATGACAATCCAAGTACTCCTACTCCTGCAACAATAGAAAGGGCACAACACAACCCTCTCTTTAATTGATTGTTTGATGAAATACTCAGGAGCAATGCCGATGCTCACTTTTTAAGACTTGCTCAAGAGGGAGCCAAACTAACCTCTGACTTTGATGTTGCACAGCTAAGGCAAGCATCATAATGCCAAAGTTGCAATGAGATGAAAGAGGTTGAGATCACATCAGATATAACCTTTATCCAGGTAATCCCCCACCTCCTCCTCCTCCAAATGAAATAGACATGTTGCAGTAGCAAGTCAAAAATCTCGCCCAACAACTTCATAGTGGTGTAAGAACTAATCAATTTTCACTCAATGACATTTGTCCCTATCCCTTTGATAGGAATCTTCATATGCCACCTTTTCCATGAGGGTTTGAAACACCCAAGTTTGAAAAGCACCAAGGAAAAGGAGATCCTCATGATCATGTTAGAGAATTCCATTCAGCTTGCCTCGAAGTGGCATACGAGGACACATACCTAATGCAAATTTTTTCCCAAAGCTTGGGAGGAACAACCACATTATGGTTTTCCTAATTACCAGGTGGCATTAGGACATTTGAAGAACTCGTCCAAAAGTTCCTGGCACATTACTCACACAGCATTGAACGTGATATCACAATGGCTGATCTATGCAACACTAAACAAAAACTAGGTGAGCTATTTTCAGTCTTTCTACAATGATGGCATCAAATGTCTAGTAGACGTTCTCTTCAGTTACCTGAACAAGAACTAGTGGAAATATTTATTTCCAACTTAAATGATGAAATGGAATTTCACCTAGACATCAAAGAAACAAACTCTTTCAATGACATGATCATAAAAGGTTTAAAATGTGAACATGCTCTCATCAAAAAAGGGCTTATCAAGATATATAATGAGCCAAAGGATGGCCCTTGCCCACGCTTCAATAGTGACAAGCCTAACTTCTAGAATAAAAACAAAAACATCATCAATGACAGGGTTGTGGATGCAAGAACTATCAAAAGTGCACAACCTGTGGTTCGATTTGCAGGACAAAACCCCCCACCCAAGAATAACACAGTTGCTCCTCCAAATCAAGGATGCAATACATCTCAAGAGGAACCCAGACAACGTCAACAAAATTTTAAACCAAAATGAACATACACTCCCTTAGGGGAACCCATTGAAACAGTGTTACGTCAGTTGGTTTCTCAAAATTTGGTGACCTTACCCAAAACATCAAATTATGAACCTCCAGTCAAACCTTCATGGTGGAGGGATACTGAACATTGCAATTTCCATCAAGGGAAAGGCCATAAGACAAGCAATTGCCACAGATTGAAAGATCTTATTCAGATCTTATTGACCAAGGTGAAATCAAAATTGAAGGACATGACCCAAAAACAACAAACAATGATCATCTTGTGTTCAAAAATCCACTTCCATCCCAAGATCAAAGGGGTCCTTCCACTTCAGGGAGAAACACAGATACCACTAATTATACGCAAGCCACATATAATTACACTGTGAATCACCTATATGATGCTAGTGAACAAATTACAATTATTACCATAAAAAATCCCAGCTCCACTTGCAATGTTGTTACATGTCGCAACAAGATTACCATAAAAGCAGCTCCACAAGGCACCCCATCTATCCCAAAGCAATATAACCTTCTGGAACAGTTAGACAAAACACCCATACTGATATCTATCTTAGAGCTATTGCACCTATCCCCATCTCATAAAACAATCTTGGATCAAGCTCTTTGAGAGGCGTCAGTCCTTGGAAACCTAAATACAGATCAGTTCCAAGCCATGGTTGGAAATCTAAGGTCATCAGCTTGTCTCACTTTCTTTGAAAATGACAACTCATCCTTCTAGCAACCTCACAATGCCTCACTCCATATTGAAGGGTTTATCAACCAACATAGGATTGAGCGAGTCTTGATCGATAATGGAGCAGGCCTGAATATCTATACACTGCAATTAGTCACAACTTTGGGATATGCAATTGAATCAGTGGACCCCCACAAGAAGATCACAATCAAAGCCTTTGATGATGCAGAGCGTTCATCCAAAGGAGCTGTTGTGCTACCAATCTGAGTAGGCCCAGTGGTGAAACATATCATCTGTCAAGTTATGGACCTTCCTCTGCCATACAATTTATTGTTAGGAAGACCTTGGATACACACCATGCAAGCCGTTCCATGCACCTACCATCAGTGTATCAAGTTCCCGCATAATGGTGTATAAATCACAATCCTGGGCGATGCAAACCCCTTTGCATATTGTCACAATATAAGTCATCAACCAGAGATTACCATGCCCAACAATAGAGAAGCCATCTCATCCACCTCATATATAAGTCCTGCCTCTCTTTCTAGTTCAAACACCACTATACCCAAGCAAGAGAAGCTCAAGATGAAAATAGTAGAGGAAGGTCCTGGGAAGTATAATTTGAGCCAACTCTTTTGTGTTGGACAAATGCCTACTTCTCCTAGAACTCATGGTAAACCTCAACGGTTACTTCAAACACCACTAGTCAAGCCAGCTTGCACTTTGACGCCTTTCATCCTTGGAAAGAGTCAAGAAGAAGAGACCAGAGATGAGGACTTAGCAAAATGGATCTATAAAGACCCAATCGCCATGGAAATCCCACAAGCTAAGCTTCCCATAGATCAGTATCGAAAAGGCCTTCTCATTATGCAAAGAATGGGTTATAATGGTCAGAGTGCTTTGGGACCTTGCAAGAAAGGACAACATGAACCGCTGTAGTCGGAATTAAAGCCCAAAGATAATAGGACTAGGCTTTCAAAAGGAGATCCTTCCTAAGCTTAGATTCAAAGGGAAACCTAGCAAACCCCTATATCAGCCTATTACAAAGAAGTCACCTTTGATTATATCAACAACACCACACTTCATAGAAACTGCCCCATTGAGGCTAAAAATCCCAGCAAAACCATCCACATCACTAATCATCCCACCCATCAAACTAGAAACCCCATCAGTAGTAGCAACTACATCAACAACACTACTAGCACTATCAAAGCTCATTGCAGTATCGACAACACCAACAATTCCAGTAGAAGCAGCAGATTCAACACTACCAATACTCCTTGTATCAGATTCATGGATCCCTATAATTCTTCCTGTAACACTGATCATTTCATCCACAAGGGTACATCAACCGATCGCACCTGTAGTGTTTAACTCAAAAGACATCCCAGTATGGTATAGAAATCGGATACTGGAAAGTGACTCAGAGATTGACTCACATGAGTGGGAATTTGATTCCATCTAGCTTAATACTTCAGATGAGAAAGACAAATCACTACCTCCACCTCGCAAAGACATCCCTGTTTATGGAGAAGCACAGATAAAGACCTCTTGGGTTCCTGAACTAGAAACTTCTTCCATAGATCTTATGTCACATCCTACGCCTGATTCTGACAAGGAGAGTACCATCAACGACCTTCACCACAACGTCTTAACCCTCACTGACACCTCTAACGAACTTAACCTAATCGATGAGGTAATTCCCATTATCCATCCTGAAGTCATCGAATGGAACCAACCTAATCCCCCATGTCTTGACCATTTCCAAAACAATGAGGCAATCATTGACTTTTTGGAACTATGGGATAACATACCAAGCAAGGATCACAAAGATGGATTCACCATTGAACTTAATAGCACAACATACTTCAGGGCAGATGCTAAACCTTTCAGCTGCAAAAATATAACAATAAAACATGGATCTTCTAGTGAAAACCACATTGTGGCACTGTTTGATCCCACAAAAGTAAAAAGAAAGAGCGTATCCAATGGTGAAAACATCTCTAAAGCATCAGAGGATGAAAGGTTTGACATTCTCCCTTCTAGTACGCAGCAGGAACGATCAACAATTCTCATCAAAGAAACAAAAGAATACAACATAGGGACTCTTGAAACTCCTCATCACATACATTTGGCATCTCTTTTAACTCCAGAGGAACAACCTAAGTTTGTAGAGTTCTTCCAGAAGTGTCAAATCAACTTTGCATGGTCATATGTAGACATTCCTGGTCTTGATCCTAATTTAGTCATGCATCACCTCACTATCGCAGAAGAAGCCAAACCTGTCAAGCAGAAGCTTTGCAAGATGAACCCTCAGATTGCAGTACTCGTCAAAGAAGAACTTAAGAAACTCCTGGATGTTGCTTTTATTAGACCAATTGATTATGCAGATTGGATATCCAATATTGTACCTGTCAAAAAACCAAATGGGGGCATCCGTATCTGTACTGACTTCAAAGATCTAAACAAGGCATGTCCTAAAGATGACTTCCCCCTACCAAACATCGACATAATAGTGGACCTAATAGTAGGACATGCTATGTGTTCTCTCATGGATGGATTTTCAGGGTACAATCCGATAAAGATCGCACCAGAGGATCAACATAAGATGGCCTTCACATGTCCATGGGGAACATACTGCTGGAATGTAATGCCTTTTGGTCTAAAGAATACATGAGCGATCTATCAAAGAGAAATGACCACCATCTTTCATGACATGATGCATACCATTATGGAAGATTATGTTGATGACTTACTAGAAAAATCACTCACCAGAGAAGGTCATCTAGAAATATTAGAGAAAATCTTTAACAGACTGGAACAATATCATGTTTGACTCAACCCAAAGAAATGTGTCTTTGGAGTAACCTCCGTGAAGCTTCTAGGATACATTGTCTCAAGCAAAGGTATTGAGGTTGACCCAACAAAGGTTAAGGCAATCATGGACATGCCACCTCCGAAAAATATCAGTTAGCTAAGGACATTACAAGGGTGGTTACAATCCATCCGAAGATTCATTGCACAACTGGCAGATAAGTGTCACCCCTTTACACACCCGTTACACAAAAAAATCCACTTTCAGTGGGATGCCAGATGCCAACAAGAATTTCAGATGCTTAAAGACTATCTCATGAATACACCATTGATGATCCCACCAGATCCAAGTAGGCCTTTATTACTTTATATCTCAATAACAAATACAACATTAGGTGTACTACTAGCACAACATAATGCAAAAGGGAAAGAGTGTGCTGTTTACTACATCTCTCGCACACTGATTGGCTATGAACTCAATTATACAACTATTGAGCGGGCTTGCCTAGCAGTAATCTTGGCAACCACTAAACTGAGGCACTATCTGTTGACACATAAAGTACAACTAATTGCAAAGATCGATCCACTCAAGTACTTACTCAGTAAAGCAACATTGATAGGCCACTTAAACAAATGGGTGATAATTCTAAGTGAATTTGACATTGAGTACGTAGATTGTAAGGCTATCAAGGGTCAGGTTAGTGCAGATTAGTTGGCCGATGCACCACTCATAGGCGATCATCCTCTCATTTCCAATTTTCCAGATGAAGAGATATTTATGATCATAGCAACACAACCATGGAAACTATACTTTGATGGTTCATACACTAGGCATGGCTCAGGGGCAGGCATTCTATTTATCACACCTCAAGGTGACAGCATACCAAAGTCTTACAGGCTCACATTTCCATGCATGAACAAAATAGCTGAGTATAAGGCCTTGATCACAAGACTCCGACTAGCCATCCAATGGAAATTGAAAGAGCTACAGATTTATGGCGACTCCCAACTTGTCATCTGACAAGTAACAGATGAATATCAGACCAAGGATGACAAACTCATGCCATGCAAACAAATGGTGGACAAATTAAAGGCATCATTTACTACTATCACCTTTGAGCAGATACCTAGAGATCAGAATCGAGCTGCTGACGCTATGGTTACCATTGCATCTCTCCTAGATCTTCCACAGAATTCAACATGCTACGAGTTCTTGGTAGAACAGCTTTGGATTCCCGCTTATGATATCCCCGAATCTGAGATGATATGTCACCTTGTCAGTTCCAAATCCCCATGCTATGGTGAGTTCTACACCTACCTCCGCGATCACACACTTCCTTCTAACCAATCGAATAACTAACGTAAAACCTTCATTCGCCAAACCGCTCGATATACCATTATCACTGAAACCCTATATCTACGCAGTCTTGATGGTACTCTCCTTCGATGTTTGGAACATGATGAGATAACAAAGGCCTTGGAAGAGGTACATGAAGGAATTTGTTGAACTCATGCAAGTGGTTCGTCTCTAGCCAAGAAACTCATGCGCACTGGATACTATTGGCCATCCATGGAAAAAGACTCCTAGTACTTTGTCTGAAAGTGCAAGAAATGCCAAGTTCACAAAGACCTAATACATGCACCAGCATAGGAATTGTAACAAATCACAACACCATGGCCCTTTTGTTAATGGGGACTCGACCTTGTGGGTAAAATCCATCCATCTTCATCCAATGGCCACAAGTTCATCATTACCGCTACTGAATACTTCACAAAGTGGATCGAAGCTATTCCACGCACCCAAGTCACCGGCAAGAAGATCGCCTCATTCATCCTTAATTACATTATCTGCTGGTATGGTGTACCCACATCCATCATCACAGATAATGGTCTTCCTTTCAAAAATCAAGATGTCTGTGAGCTCTGTGAGAAGTTTCACATCCAACACCGCTTTTCCACTCCCTATTACCCACAAAGCAATGGTCAGGCTGAAGCATCGAATAAGAACATATTGAGAATCCTCAAGAAGATAGTCAATGATGTCGGCCATGATTGGCATGTGCATGTTCAATTAAATACAACACTATGGGCATATCAAACTAGCATTTGAACCCCTACAAGCGCAACTCCCTACTCACTAGTCTATGGAGTAGAAGCCATCCTTCCTATTGAGGTCGAGATACCATCTCTATGGGTTTCCTGGCATAATCTCATAGATGATGAAGCATACAGATTCTCAAGTCTTCAAGACTTAGAGCTACTTGATGAGAAATGACAAGCTGCATACAATCACCTCAAAGCATATCAACAACACATGAGCAGAAGCTATAATCATCGAGTTAGACCTCACACATTTGAGGTAGGTGATCTTGATCTTTGAGAGAATCCTCGTAACCAACAAAATAGAGAACATCAGGGAAAGTTTGAATCAAACTGGTTGGGTCCATATGTTATCACTACTGTATTTGGGTCCGGGGCATATCAATTGGCTACTTGAGAAGGAGAACCGCTAGTAGATCTGTTGGCATTATGTGAACCGCTATGAGGACATAATGAGATTATATGTTGTCATTGATGTCAATATGCTGAAGAGGTGTGAACCGACATTCGTGCCAAAGTGAAGTGGTGTGCTTGTTCAAGGTGAACCAACATATGGTTATGGGAACCGACATTCGTGCCAAAGTGAAGTGGTGTGCTTGTTCAAGGTGAACCAGAATATGGTTATGGGAACCGACACATGGAAGCATTGTATGACTACTGGTTGGTAGTCTCAACCTCAGGCTTTCCAGTTTAAGTGCTTCAAGCTTGTGTGGCTCAACCAATGACATTGTGTGATGAGTTAGCATTGTAATGAAGAACAGATCATGTTGCCATGTTAGCCTTGTGCGCGTGAAGGATCTTTCATGAAGGAGATTGTTAATATCTACCTCAGGAATGTGCAAAGTCTATTAAATGGTGATAACGTGTGATGGGTTATCAACTGCCATGAAATCGGTGAAAATGGATGATGGAGAATGTCTTGAGATTGGATCAAGACTGTTGCAATTAATGGAGTGTTCTCAACAGTCAGGATTGAACCGTTTGAATTCCTTAACCTAATAGGTTTAGGGTTTAGGGTTTATGCTACCGACCTATCTATTTTCCTATAAGGTCGATGTTGTGTCTCTTTTTGAGGTTGTTGGCAAAAGTTGTGTGTGTGTATCCAAGAGAAGGGATATGTGATTCTTGCCAGACCAAAAGAAGAGAAGTGATACCTGCAGAGTGTAAGTGCAGAAGGTGAAGAGGAGCTTAAGCGGATTTGCATTGGCATTGAGTGCTGTTACCAGATCATTGTAATACCTATTGATCTCTAACCACCTCAACAGTTGGAAAATCCCTTAACAGGATAGCCTTAACCAGCTTGCTGTAAATCCTTTAATAGGGTAATTCAAAGCTATTGAGTTTGAAATCTTTTAGCTATTGAGTTCTTGAAATCCTCTAACAAGGTAACCTTTAACAGGGTTTAACCCTTAACCAGGTATTGTAGCCATCCCTTAACCGAGTGATCTCTATAGGATCAGTTCCTAGCAGAACCTTTTGTAATGCCTCTAACCGGACAAGGCTCCTAACAGAGTGAACTTCTAAAGAGTTCAAAAATAGATTGTGGGTATTCATCCCCATCGTGGTTTTTCCCAGTTGGGTTTCCACGTGAAAAATATGTGTGTCATGTGTGATGCTTTTTTATTGTCTATCAAGCATATAATGGTTCTGTGTTTTATGCCTATCAATAAAACATTGTGAACTAGCTGTTATTACGATCTGATGGTAGATTACCTATTTATGCATAAGGGAGAAAAGGTAAGGTAGTATTGAGTTGAGTGAAAAGATAAGTGAGTAATTGGTTAATGCTTGTCTCAGTCAGTCTTAGCTTTACTGGTTGCACTCTGTTTCAAACCGGTGTCATTGTTTGCCAGTCATTTGAAGTGTCTGCTGTCAGACCGGTTTAGGACTGTATTTTTGTCTGTACTGATTCACCCCCCCTCTCATTACCGGATTAGTACTATCAGTTCATCATTGAGTTATCAATTGGTATCAGAGCGTCCTCCAGGTCCTCTGTGTTATAAGCTTAATCGCTTGAGGTAAAGATCCCAGTCTAATGATGAAGAGAGAAGGTCCAAAGTTTAACAGAGAAAATTTTAGTATATGGAAAGACAGAATGAAGATATTCATTAGAAACATGGGTGCTCAACACTGGAGCTATGTTAAGACTGTCTATGTTGCTCCTACCGGTACCCTTACCGATGACCAAAAGAAAGAGATGCAGGAGAATGGGCAAGTCATGGAAGCCCTAATTAGTAGTTTATCTGACATTGAGTTCATTGATGTTCAAGATAAGGTAAATCCCAAAGAGGTATGGAATACTCTTGAAAATATCTATGGCGGTGATGAGCATGTAAAACAGGCTAAGGAAGAAAGCCTTAGAAGGAAGTTTGAAGATATGCGGATGGTTGAAGGTGAGACCATTCAACAGTATGGAATAAGAATCAAAATTGTTGTTGGAGATATCAAGAGTGCAAGTGGTAAAATAGAAGATGCCACTGTGGTAAGCAAAGTCCTGAGATCCCTATTGCTGGTCTATGCAATAAGGGTTGCTGCTATTCAAGAGCTAAGATAAATAGACAAGACTAAGGTATCCCTAGACTCCATCATTGCAAAGTTGACAGCCTCTGAGCTAAATAATTTCCATGGCAGTGTTCAAAACACTGAATCAACTTTTAAAGCTTCTACAATACCATCCAAAAAAGGAAAAGAAGCTAGCACTAGTGGTGAACCAAGACAGGGCAGAGAAATGGATGATGAGGAGATTCTGATGGCATTTGAAGCTCTCCTTTCTAGGAAACTTCCAAAAGAAACGGGCAAATATAGAGGTAAGCTACCTTTGAAATGCTTCTCTTGTAACTGGATAGGACATATTGCTATAAATTGTCCTAATGGTGACAACAAGGACAAACCAGAAAGGTTCAAGAAATTCAAAGGAGGAAACTGGAGAAACTATTTTGTGGTAGTTGATGAAGGTGTCACAGATGAAGAATCAGAGGATGAAGAAAATGAAGATATTGTGTTTGTTGCTGTCAAGGAAGATGTGTCAGACAAGAAGGCTCTTGTCTCCCGGTTTAATAATTCCAATGAGTGGATCATTGACAGTGGCTGTTCTCACCATATGACTGGTGACCGGAGGAAGTTTCTATCAATGGAGGAGTATGATGGTGGTGTAGTTTTCTTTGGCAATGATGCACCATGCATGGTCAAAGGCAAAGGGTCCATCTCTCTGAATGGAAAGAGTAGTGCTGACAATGTGTATTGGGTTGATGGTCTTAGACACAACCTTCTGAGTGTTGCCTAGCTGAATGATAGTGGCCTCACTCTAGAATTCAAGAATGGAGTTTGTAGAATCAAAGGAAAGGATGGTGAATTGGTGGCCATTGACATGCAGCCTAAAGGTAACTTATTTCATCTGAATGCAAATATAAGTACATGTCTTATGGCTAAATTTGATGATAGCTGGATATGGCATAGGAGACTCTGCCATGTAAACTTTTATAACATTGTGAAGGCTAGTAAGATCAAGGCAGTTAGAGGATTGCTGGTGCTAAGAAAAATGGATAATACCTTGTGTAGAGAGTGTCAATTGGGGAAAATGTCTTCCTCAACCTTTAAAGGTAAATCTTTCACTGCTGACAGCTTGCTTGATCTTGTGCATACTGATTTGTGTGGTCCTATGAAAACTAGAAGTGTGCAGGGTGATAGGTACTTCATGATTCTCACTGATGACTGCTCAAGAATGATGTGGGTCACATTCTTGAAAGACAAGTCTGAAGCCTTTGTAAAGTTCAAAGCTTTCAGAGCATTAGTGGAGAAGGAAAGCGGTAAAGGATCAAGTGTCTGAGAACTGATCAAGGAGGGGAATTAACTTCCAGTGAATTCAACAAGTACTGTGAAGAACATGGCATGAAGAGGCAATTGTCTGCCCCTCGGATTCCATAGTAGAATGGCCTAGTAGAGAGGAATAACCAGATTGTGGTTGAAGTAGCTAGAACCATTTTGATTCAAGGAAAGATAGCTCATACCTTTTGGAGAGAAGCGGTGAGCACTGCCGTCTACACAATGAACCGGGTACTCATCAAGAAAGGTAACGATAAAACTCCTTATGAGTATTAGACCGGTAAGACACCTGTGGTTAGCTACTTTAGAGTGTTTGGTAGCAAATGTTACATCAAGCGGAGTGAACACTGGAGCAAATTCGAAGCAAAATGTGATGAGGGAATATTCCTAGGATATTCCACCAAGAAGAAAGCTCTCAAGTGTTTCAACAATAGGACTCAGAGAATTATGGAAAGCATGAATGTAAGAGTTGATGAAACCTCTGAGAAAACTGAGGAAACCGGCAATGAGCAAGTGGTAAACGAACCGATTGCAACCTTCTAGGAACCGGTTGTCAGTCAACCAAGTACCAGTAACAGTGTTCCTACACCGGCAAATGTAGATACTGATACTGATGGAGATGAGGATGAAAAAGAAAAGCAAGAGGAATCTATCAAGACCATTCCTCGGTATGTCAAGCTGAATCATGATCCTAAGTAGATCATAAGAGATAAGGATGCAGGAATCCTTACAAGAAGAAAGGTCAGAGAAAACTCATGTATGATCATTGAATTTGAGCCTAAAACATTCAAAGAGGCACATAAAGATAAAGACTGGATCTAGGCAATGGAAGAGGAACTTGACCAGATAGAGAAAAATGGTACATGGTCTTTGGTACCCAGACCGGAGCATAAAAATGTCATTGGTACCAAATGGGTCTTCAGAAATAAGCTGAATGAGGATGGCACAGTGATAAGAAACAAAGCCAGATTGGTATGCAAAGGATATGCTCAAGAAGAAGGAGAAGACTATGGAGAAACCTTTGCTCCTATAGCTATATTGGAAGGAGTTCGTATGCTTCTTGCATATGCAACTTTTAAAGGTTTCAAAGTATATCAAATGGATGTAAAATCTGCATTCCTAAATGGTGCACTTGAAGAGGAGGTGTATATTGAGCAACCAGATGGGTTTTCCCTATCTGAAGACAGTGACATGTTATGTAGGCTACATAAAGCCCTATATGGACTAAAGCAGGCACCTAGGGCATGGTTTGAATGTCTGCATTCCCATCTTATGAAGATTGGATTTGAGAGAACAAGTGAAGATGGAAATATCTACTTGAAGTCTAAGGAGATCAGATCCTGATCTGTGAGGTATTTGTTGATGACATTATCTTTGGTGGAGATGACAAGATGAGTCATGAGTTTGCAGATGAGATGAAGAAAGAGTTTGAAATGTCACTCATAGGGGAGATTAAATTCTTCATTGGACTGCAGATCCAACAGATGAAGGATGGAATCTTTATCACTCAGTCCAAGTATGTCAAAGAGGTGTTGAAGACCTTTGGCATGGAAGATAGCAAACCGGTTGGTACTTTGATGGTGACCGGTTGTAAACTATCTAAAGAAGATGACTCAGAATTGGTTGATGAGAAGGATTACCGATCAATGATTGGTAAGTTGCATTATGTAGTGCATAGCAGACCGGATATTGCACATGCAGTTGGCATTACTGCAAGATTCCAGAAAAGCCCAAGAGAATCTCACTTGGTTGCAGTCAAGCGGATTCTTAGGTATCTGAAGGGAATTGTTGACTATGGATTGTGGTATCCTTATAGCAAGGATTTAAACTTGAAAGAATACACAGATGCTGATTGGGCAGGCAATGTAGATGATCGGAAAAACACAACTGGTGGTGCATTATTTCTTGGTGGTAGTCTGGTCTCATGGATGAGTAAGAAGCAGACTTGTATCTCTCAGTCTACAGTGGAAGCAAAGTATGTTGCAGCTTTCATGAACTGCACTTAGACAATTTAGATGAAGCATGTACTAAATGGCTTCAAAGTTCCTGTATCTGAACCAGTAAGTATATTTTGTGACAATACTAGTGCAATTAATATCTCCAAGAATCCAGTTTTACATTCTAGAACCAAGCACTTTGAGCTTAAGTATCATTTCTTAAGGGAAAAGGTTCAGAACAAAGAGATTGCACTGGAACATGTTTCTAGTAAGGAGTAGCTAGCAGACATATTCACCAAGCCTCTCCCAAAGACTACATTTATGCACTTAAGAGGTGAATTAGGGGTGTTGCCCCTTCAAGAGGTAAAGTAAAAGCATATGCTCCACATCAGTCAGGTAGTGCATAGTCAAATTTATTTTGGATTGATGTGTTGAAGGATGCTACTCCTCAGGGGGAGCAGCATAATGGAACAAGGAAGCTTGTGCCTCCACTTTGGCATTGTTGTCAAAGGGGGAGAAAATGTGAAGCAGATAAGATATCTACAGACATTGGGGGAGAAGATGTGAAGTGGAGAGATATCTTTGTATATTGCCATCAATGCTAAAGGGGGATATTGTTGGCATTATGTGAACCAGTATGAGGACATAATGATATTATATGTTGTCATTGATGTCAATATGCTGAAGAGGTGAGAACTAACATAACACTATGAACCAACATTCATGCCAAAGTGAAGCGGTGTGCTTGTTCAAGGTGAACCGACATATGGTTATGGGAACCAGCACATGGAAGTGTTGTATGACTACCGGTTGGTAGTCTCAACCTGAGGGTTTCCGGTTTAAGTGCTTCAAGCCTGTGTGGCTCAACTGGTGACATTGTGTGATGAGTTAGCATTGTAATGAAGAACAGATCATGTTGCCATGTCAACCTTGTGCAGGTGAAGGATCTTGCATGAAGGAGATTGTTCCTATCTACCTCGAGAATGTGCGAAGTCTGTTAAACGGTGATAATGTGTGATGGGTTATCAGCCGCCATGAAATCAGTGAAATTGGACGATGGAGAATGTCTTGAGATTGGATCAAGATTGTTGCAATTAATGGAGTGTTCTCAACGGTCAGGATTGAATCGTTTGAATTCCTTAACCTAACAGGTTTAGGGTTTAGGGTTTATGCTACCAACCTATCTATTTTCCTATAAGGTCGATGTTGTTTCTCTTTCTGAGGTTGTTGGCAAAAGTTGTGTGTGTGTATCCAAGAGAAGGGATACGTGATTCTTGCCAGACCAAAAGAAGAGAAGTGATACCTGCAGAGTGTAAGTGCAGAAGGTGAAGAGGAACTTAAGCAGATCTGCATTGGCATTGAGTGTAATTACCAAATCATTGTAATACCTGTTGATCTCTAACCACCTCAACAATTGGAAAATCCCTTAACAGGGTAGCCTTAACCGGCTTGCTGTAAATCCTTTAACAGGGTAATTCAAAGCTATTGAGTTTGAAATCCTTTAGCTATTGAGTTCTTGAAATCCTCTAACAAGGTAAGCTTTAACAAGGTTTAACCCTTAACCAGGTATTGTAGTCATCCCTTAATCGGGTGATCTCTAACAAGATCGGTTCCTAGCAGAACCTTTTGTAATGTCTCTAACCGGACAAGGCTCCTAATAGAGTGAACTACTAAAGAGTTCAAAAATAGCCTGTAGGTATTCATCCCCTCCGTGGTTTTTCCCAGTTGGGTTTCCACGTGAAAAATATGTGTGTCATGTGTGATGATTTTATCTTGTGATGCTTTGCTATTGTCTGTCAAGCATATAATGGTTCTGTGTTTTATGCCTGTCAATAAAACATGTTGAACTAGCTATTATTATGATCTGATGGTAGATTACCTATTTATGCATAAGGGAGAAAAGGTAAGGTAGTCTCGAGTTGAGTGAAAATCTAAGTGAGTAACTGGTTAATGCTTGTCTCAGTCAGTCTTAGCTTTACCAGTTGTACTTTGTTTCAAACCGGTGTCACTGTTTTCCAGTCATTTGAAGTGTCTGCTGTCAGACTGGTTTAGGACTGTATTTTTGTCTATACTGATTCACCCCCCCCTCTCAGTACCAGATTAGTACTATCAGTTCATCATTGAGTTATCAAGATCCGATCAACAACATGCACCTCAAATGGTTTTATTCATAAGCTGCACAGAGCATCAGGCTCCCATACATACCAGAAAAACACCAAAAACATTCAGATAAATGTCTTGAAGAAAATACAAAATAAAAAATAAAAATCAAGATAGTAAAGAAAAAAAATCATGCATCCAAACGGTGAACAACCACTTCAGTGGTACATTGGGTAAGTACGATGGTGAAAACCTGGCAAACAGGCATCACTCGTAAAAGCTATGGCTCCATTATCTTTCAAACTTATTGCGATCACATTCATTTCATCCATTCATCCATCCATCCAAACCATGGCTTGTTATTAATCTGCAATCAAGGATAGTACTTCATGCGTCTCGCATCCCGCGTTTTCATAGTCATGTCTAAACTGGGGGAAATTCCCTTAATCTATTTGATGGAAGTGGATTCTACATCACTTATGATTCATTGAGTTCTTCATTCAAAACTATCTCACAAAATCCAAAAATATTCAAAACTATCTCACAAAACTCCAAAAACATTTAAAACAATCATCAAAATACCAAAAACATTGGAAAACTATCTCATAGAATCCAAAACATCGGAAAACATCAAAGAAACAAAAACATGGCAACGCATTGTGCATACACATCCAAGCAGATACCAAAGCACACATTGTGAACAACTCAAACGATGACCACTTCTCATATCAACCAAACAATCAACAATCAACCCGCAAACTATCTTAGCAAGGATGCATCCTTCCTTACCAAAACAAAGACATGATAACATTTTCTTTGACAAGAAATTTTTGTTTAAGCTATTAAAAAACTTGGTTAGATTTGTGGGTTATTTATTCATTTATATCAGGTTCCTATGCTACTTCAGGATATCCACAAGTGATTAGAGTGGACGAGATGGTTCCTACACATTGTTTGTATGTCTTCTGTGAATCATTACAATGAAGTACTGGGGCACGTCCTAATGGTGTCTACGTGGGAAGTTCACTAAGCTATGTGATCATATGCAAAATCCAGTCATGGATCACTATGGTTTGCTGACTACAACATATACCTCGACCATATGAGCATGAACCATTTTCGAGGGTCCATATTCTTTATTCTTTATTTATGCTATTTGTTTGCAGGTACAATGCTCCATCCTTGGTTCCTACTGCCTCATCCAAGTTCGATATTATCATGCTCAATGATGAAAATAAAAGCACTATGGATCGTCATTCCATCTCATCTGTTTATGTTGCATTCCGTTGCATATCGCCCATCCATTTACTCATTCATTATTCATATGCATGGTTTTGTATGCAAGTGTGAACAAAGTTAATATGAGTAGTTATGTGAAAATTGAGTTGGTCTTGGATACAATCATGACGGAGTTCTCTGATACATCATCAGTGCATCATGCAAAATTTTCAACAACCTTGCATTCATTATCATAAATCACATCATCATTACATTTAGTTGCATTTTCATAAAACTAGTTCATTCGCTTGCATATAGGTTTATTAAAAGCTTAAAATCTTCATTAGCATGCATTTCAAATCATTTAGTTGCATTTAACTACATATAGTTCATTATCATTTATGGGCATGAACATCATTATATCATTTCATTATTGCACAAATCAAGACATTTAGATCCATTTATAACATTGCATTTATTACCATTACTATGCATTCATTTAGTATCAGTTACCGATCATCATTTATCATCATTTAAACACGTGTGTACCATACATTTGTTTAGATTTCCATAGTTGCATACATTTATATGTCTATCCATTAGTTAAGTGCATTCATTTATCCATTTAGTATATTCTTATACTCATTCATTTCATTTCATTTAAAATTCATTACCCATGCATTCATTATCCTTTTAATTGCATTAAGGTGCAGTTATTAGTTACCCATGAGTTGCATTATCATTTCACTTCATCATATTTTTTTTTGCCATTTAGAATCATAACAAAACCATTTGTTTCCACATAGGTTCATACGTTATACATATGTATTCATTTAGAAATCATGATATAAACATGTGTACTTTACATTTGTTTATCCATATCACACTCATCTAACAACCATCTAGATGCATTTACATAAATAAATCATTCATTTAAAACATTATATCATAACATCATTGCATATCATTATCTCATTGTCTCATCAACATAAAATCCAAAGTACCATCATAATCACATTTCATTATGCATATATAATCATCATAGAATTTACATACATGAAGCATTGACATCAACAAATCATGCACATCAACCCGCATCCACATGTTAGAATCACATTATAAAATATGCATATAGACATCATGTAAGAATAAATCATCATGAAACATGCATACACATAAGATCATCATATAGTAAGTACAAGCATCCATTTAAGCATAAATCATAAGATCATCATCCTACATAAGCACCCATACATATCATCAAAAATGCATATCAACAAAAACATATGGGAGCTCCTTATATATAATCTCATATCACCAAAAACATACATGTATCATAGTACAATGAAGTCCAAAATATCGGCTACCAAGAGCCATCCAAGACACAGTCAAAAATGACAATGTAAAAACATACAAAAATGTCCTCTCAAATACCACTCTGACTGGATGCTTCACCACCATCACCACTTGCTCCCCTACTAGCCCCCGCACCACCTGATCTATCTCTCCATGGAGGACCCATCACACCACCACTGCTCTGCATCCTCTAAGACCGCTCTGATCTCACACGCCGCATCTATGAATAGCTAAGTGCTCGCTGACTAGCTGGCACCACCTGCTCATATAACCCCCACCAATAATCTATCTCCTCCTGTGCTCGTCGCATCTCCCTCATCACATCCCCAGTAGGACCCTGTGATCCTACTCCTGCTCCTACTCGTAATCTCTCTTGCAATGCCGCAAATCTCTCCATGACCTGATCTCTCTCCTGCAACACTACCGTCAGCTCTGACTCTCGTGCAAACAACTACACATCTCTAGTTGCTACCTCTGCCTCCATATCCTCGAGATGAGTTTGGAAGAATATTATCATATAGTCTCACAGATCTCCACCTGTAGCTCCCCCCCCATATCCATAGGTGGCTTTCCAGTGGCTACCTCTCTTGTAGCTCCCTCCCCAATATCCATAGGTTCCTCTCGAGTGGTTCCCTCTCCTGTAGCTCCCTCCCCTGCATCCATAGGTGCTTGTCCCTCACCTGTATCCCTATCACCTAGTCTCATGCCTCCCTACATCAAAGGTCCCTAAGATAGCCACAATGGCTGAACTCCTCTCCCTCTCCGCTGTAATCGTCCACCAACCCCCCTCCACCTTCGAATCCACCACCTCCTCCAAACCCCCCACCCCCTCCTCCTCCTCCTCCATCACCACCTCCTCCATCCCCACCACCACCATCCCCTCTCCCTTTTCCACCTACTACTCCATGACCTCCTCTCCTCCTTCGTCTCCATCCCCTATCCTCCTCAAAATATGGAATCTGCTCTGCTGGATCTAATATCCGAGGAATCGGATGTGCTGCAATGTACTGAGTGTACTCATCTGACACCCCTACATCTACTACCCCCGACCTCATCTGCCATGGTCTCACCTATAAGGTGCGGAACTCTACCAATGCCTATCATAAGGTAACACTGGCCCCCATAATTACCTCTCTCGTACCACCCGTGCAAACTCTCTAGAACCACTAGGCAATCCCTGCCGTCGTCCAAATTATCTCAAAACTCTACCAGGAAGTTGTCTCTCCATATTGTAGGTTGTCCTACCAATGAGGTATTGTGTCATGAACACATATGAAAATGCCTCTGTATCATCCTCCCATGGCTCACACTCAATATACGGCCTCTAGATCACTATATCCAAATCATCCAGTGCCCACCACCACCACTCTAACTTCCCTAGGTGGGGCTGACTCATCATACCTCCATACATGTATACATATGGCTTGTCCACTGCTCAGAATCTGAGACTAATTGGTTCGGTAACTGGTAAGTGCTCCCACGCCCAAATATGCAACAAGGTGATCCCCACTCCCAATGAGCCCACGCCTCGGTATGCTACCTCATGAAGATCTCAATATAAGTGCGATAGCATGCACGGTCCCCATACAAACCGGGTCCCCTCTATAATCATCTGCTCGATCACCTAACCCCACCCAATGGCAAGTCCATGCGATCATCAATCTAGACATAGCAGTTCCCCAACAATACCTGATAGCACTGCTGGTAATGGCTCATACAAGGCTGCTATATCCTCCTAGGCTATCGATCCGTCATCAATGAAGACATCCTCATAAAAAAATCTATACACTGCTGTTGTCCCCCACGCTCGGTCATATGTCACCAGCTCTCCTCGAATGGGAATGTACAGGATGCGACATACATCCTCCAGTGTCACTGTCATCTCCCCCCACGCTAAATGAAACGTGCATGTCTCACTATGCCATTGCTCTACCAATGCTGTGTTCAACCCATGATTCGTCTGAATCACGGGCATATACATAACATCATACAGGCTTGTCGCTGCAATGCAATCCACCTCAACCTTTGTCAATTGATCACGCAACACCTGTGTGGCGGGATGCCTCTTGTGCATCTGTAAGACACGAAGATCCTCCTACACACGTGCATCGACCATCATCATCAGTTGTTTTGTTTCAAACTTTCTTAAGTTTAAACCTAGACTATCAACAGATACTTTGATCAAGTATCTTCGGGTCTCAATAGGTAGGCAATCATAGCACACCTAGACTACCACAGGCATTTATCCTAATGACCTAAGTCTCATCAGGGCTGCTATGGTTCAAAACAACTCTCACCTCACATCTCCATCCATCCATTCATCATTGGCATCAGGAGATTCTTTTTCAAACACACTGGGGAATATATTTTCTTACACAAAAGCGCTATTCTGAACACAACGCTAATATGCTTGCAAACACGCTAAATCAACTATGCAATAGTGCTAAACCAACAATAGTGCCACCTCACAACAACAATGCT
Organism: Cryptomeria japonica; assembly: GCF_030272615.1. Classification (NCBI taxonomy): domain Eukaryota; kingdom Viridiplantae; phylum Streptophyta; class Pinopsida; order Cupressales; family Cupressaceae; genus Cryptomeria; species Cryptomeria japonica. The sequence goes on along the minus strand of NC_081412.1, from coordinate 114,655,123 downwards.
CAATCAACTACTCAATAGCGCTAAACAACCAAAAGCACTAAAGCCGCTATGCAATAGCGCTACTCTTGACAAAAGCACTAAAACCACTAGGCAATAGCGCTATAGTGGCACAATAGCACTAATTTAGTTGACAACAACACCAAAACACAGTTTTAGCGCTATTGTGTTGACTCAACTTGGACTAAGCAAAAAACATACCAAAAATGCATGAAATTCAAAAATTCAAATTCACATACCGGTGGTCCATAGTCGTCTGGCCACTGGAATCGTCGGACTCACTCTAAATGGTGCTCTACTATGGGAACCGACCTCCTGACCGCTCCTTGTTCTTCTAAAAAGTGACTCCTAGAGCTCAAATTTCACTATGGATGCAAATGCAAATGAACCTGTTTTCACCCCTTTCCCCCCATATATACCCTTTGTCGTAACCCTAATTTTCCCTCGCTCACCACCATGGTCCTTGTGAACTTCCCAAGCCTCCCATTTCTCCATTTTATCTCCGATTTCTTCTATTTTTCATCAGTATTGCTAAAATCTTCTCTTCTACCACCCTGCCAATTTTCATTCTTTTTCGAGAGATCGCCCGATTTTTCAAAATTTTTTGGCCCATCTCTCGAGGGGGCATACCACCCATTAATTAACATTTTATGGGGCATACTACCCATTAAATTAACATTTTATGGGGCATATTTCTTCGCACCTATTTCTCTTTCTTTCAAATGACGTGATAAACCGTAGCGTCTCAAAGAGGGGCAAATGTAGTCACATATATCTATCTAATTTAATTAAATGAATATTTGCTATTTATTTGATTAAAAATCCACTAGTCATCAGTTAATTAAATTAATATTTAATTAATTCATCTTCAAAACATTCTCCTATTAATTAAATAAATTATTCAATTTATTTTAATTAATTCATTAAATCAAATTCACAATCAATTAAATGAATAAATCTTATTTATTTAATTTAATCCCCTTTCTTCTTTTAAATAAATAATTAAAAATATTTATTTAAATCATTCACCCCCCCACTTGCATTTTCCTACAAATGCAAGTTGGAACCACAAGTTGAAATAAATTAATTTTATTTTAATTAGAATCCTATTTTCCCTCACCCACCAAATCCACATGCAATCCTAATCCCCTTCTAGATTCTTCTAACCCCTTCCTAATTAGCCTAATCCATCCCCTAATTATTGTCACATTCCTAAGCAACTTGGAGTCACTTCTCAAAGACTTCAAAGTCTTTGAAAAGCATTAAATGCTTTGTGTGTTCAACAATTTAGCCTCTAAAGTCTTCCAAATCACTAATGGCTCTTACATGACCATTATGGTTAACCCCTAACTCAACCCTCATGTGACTCATATGTCTCCTCAAGAATTTATTGCTTTGACCATGGTTATCTCTTTAACCTTTGCACAAGAGTTTATCCATTGAATAAAAGCATTATTCTTTGAATAAAAAATTTATTCACTCAACCCAATATTCCACCATTGAAGCACAACTGCCACAATTCTGCAATGTCAGAAGAAACCTTTGGATCACTACCTCTGGTACCAATTAGAAACAACTAACAATCTCATAACTCTTTGCAACCTCACACACATTCACATAAAATAGATCTTCTTTTTCAATCCATTTGCCTCCATTCACTTTTTCATATATTTTACATTTCAAACAACCTCTATATATACCGATCTCTTGAATTAAGAATCTCTTCAAGTCAGCCAAAAAATATTTCATGAAAATACAATTTGAAATAGGTCTACACTAAATATTCCCATGATGGAAAGGAATGAGAGGTAGACTACACCACACCACATTATCGATCAAATCAACACATTATCCATATGCCATAAATACCGGAGTAAATATAGAATCATTCAAGGTCAATTAGACTTGGAATGAACATATCAACAACCAAAACTCCAAAGCTCACCATCACATTCCAAATCAGAATATCAAAGCTAAAGACATGAATAACCTAAATATGAAATCTCATTAATAGAATCAGAAATGCAAAGAAACATGGAGCTCTGCAAACTCTGCTAGAAAACATTATCATCACTGCATAGAATTTTAGAGCACAACTTCCAGACTATTAAAACATAATAATAACATCTCAAGGAAATATCCAATGACATATTAACACATCCTAAACACATCTGCAACATATAAAAAATGCAAAGCACAAACCAATCACTGAATATCGTAATCGGTACATTGATATCAATGGCAACTGTACTGACATACCATAAACTTCATATTTGCAACAAAAGCTTCCACTTCAAAGACAATAAAGAATAAAGGAAAATTCAAAGACAAAGGCATGGGAGAATACAATCTAAATCAAAACATGTATATAAGGCAATTGATGGACTCTCCCAAGATTTATGGTAGACTACATCCTTCAAAGCAGATATCAACAATCATCATAAAATGAGATCCCACCACTTTTAAAATATGGAGTGAAATGAAAACAAAAGATATCTACAAGATGCTTTACAAAGAACAAAAAGAAAAACCTAATTAAGACAACATCATAATACCATTTGAAAATTATGGAAAAGGTTTCAATTTTTTGCAAAAGATGGGATATGATGGAAAATGTCCACTTGGCACACAAAAGAAATGCATCGTGGAACCATTACAACCTAAGTTAGTACCAAAGAAGAAAATAATTAAGGGACTTGCCTTCTCACCATTGAGGTTACGTGGTCTTGATTCTCAAGAAACATTGCAAATTACTTATTGTGTTTCCACCAATGAACAAAATAAGGAAAAACATTATTCTACAGATTGAAACGAATGGGAATGGGGTTCCGACAAATCATCTAGTGATTATGAGCTTGCACAAACTTTCAGAGAACTTGGTGAACCACTGAGGAAGAGAAATTTAGAGAATTATTCAAAGTTGGTCAAACAAAATCATCAAATTCTACATCCCAAGATAAGAAAGATAGTGATGAAGCATGGGTAAAGACTTTTTGGGATCCCAAACCCTGTATGTCTCAAAGCCTTAGGTAAAAACTACAAAAAGTGAGAAATTCCATTTCTAAGTGGCGTTTTGGTGATGTCGATTTAGATTCTCTCATGATCAAGAATTATGGGGAGACTACCAATGATGAACCTGATGAATTTATTGATATACCCAAAGAATCTTGTATCTTTACTCTTACACTTGTTGACTTTGAACATACATATGGTCTTCCCCTCATTCACCCCCAACTCATTGACTGGGACCAACAAGGACCTCCACAACTTGACACATTCCAAAACAATGAGGCCTTCTGGTGCAGGAGTACTATTGGCATTCTACACTCTTATGAGAATAATTGATGTTGTCATTGATGGCAACCAACTGGCATTCATCTGGCAAGCCACCGATAGTTACCGGCACCGGCAATAGACTTCTACATACATCGACAGGCACTTCACTGACAACGGCAATAATGCATACCGACACTCAAGCCGACATGGAATAAACTTTTGTTTATTGTTTTATAATGTAATTATCTCTTGTAAAAGCCGACATGGAATATTGTAAAAGACTCATATATGTATGAGATCTTATAGGTCATTTTGATATGAGAGAATGAGAGAGAGAGGAATTTAGATGATAAGTATAAGGTGATATAGTTGATAGTGAAGATTTTGGTTATAGACTGAGCTTAAATCGGTACTGAACCTGGCATAGTTGATGTTGATTTGAAGTAGTACATTGTATTAGATTTTGATAATTTATTTTGTAAGTCAATGAGACTTCTATTTTGTAGTTGAGCAGTGAGCTCTAGGCTGCTAGCCTTCCTGCATGTGCAGGCCCCTCATTGTAAGTAATATTTATTCATTGGCTAGTGAGTAAATATTGTGGTTCACAAATCCCATCGAGGTTTTTCCCACACCGAGTTTCCTCATTAAATATATTGTATTATGGTGTGTTTTCTATGCTATCTCTATTATTCTTATTTGCTGCATTAATTCTTATTTATCGGTACACTGTTTTGGGATACAAAGTTCTTAATAAGTTTAAATATTTTGCTAACCGGTTAGACACTGATTCACCCCCCCTCTCAGTGTCTTTGGGACTATCATTGATTCTAACAATTGGTATCAGAGCTTGGTCCTCTATTTTCAAAAGCCTAACAACTTGAGGAAGATTTTGAAACTGGTACAGACGGAGAACTTAAGAAAACAATTGGAAGGAGCTCTTATAGATTATGATGCAGAGAAATTAAAGAATATCAAACTTGAAGATGATCTAAGGACTGCACAGGAATTCATTAAAGGACTTCAGGAGAACTTTTCTATAGCACAAAATAAAAGAAAAGAACTTCATGAGAAGATGCAGAAAGATGATGATGAAAAAGAAACTCTTAATGAACTTGCAAACAAGTTGAGACAAGAAAATAGTAATATGAAGAATGAAATGCAATATATGACTATGAGGTTATGTAAAGATATTGAAGATAGGAAGAAGAATGAAGAAGACTTGACTAGGAGACTTAATGATGCTGGAAATGAAAATCTAAGACTTAGTCATGAAAATGATATGCTGAAGATAGATCTGATTCACATGCAACATGATATAACTGAGCTTATGAGACAAAAGTCAATTCTGGAAAATGAGTTGGCTACTGCAAATAAACACAAAGAAAAATTGAAGAAAAGTTCAGAGGAGCTTGATGACATGCTGAAAAATCAGAAACCTAATGGAGATACTAATGGACTTGGATTTGAAGTTGGAGAAAGTTCTGGTACTGCAAACAATCATGAACAGAGTAAACTGGTAAGACAATCTAGTGCTTATAAATTTAATGGGAAATGCTTTAACTGTAACAAGTATGGTCATAGAGAAAATCAGTGTAAATTTATAAACAATCAGAATATTAATGTACCCACCAGTCAATGTTCCAAATGCAACAAAGTTGGTCATAATTCAGAAAATTGCAGAATGAATGTGAGACGCTATGTTTGTGGAAGATTTGGGCACTTATCTAATCAATGCAGAACACAAACCGGCATAGGATATGGAAAGGCTATTCATAAGAATAATGTAACTTGATATGCTTGTAACAAGATTGGACATATTGCAAAATTTTGTAGAAGCAAGAATTCACCGACAAACAATAAAGGATCCAGTTTGAAAGGCAAAGAAAAGGTAGATGAGGTAAAGCAAGAATTTTCAAAGCAATGGGTTAAGAAGAGAGATCAGAAAGTTGATGAAATTGTCTCTACACTGGTAGAATAGAGTAATACTCCACCGGTAGGAGATTCTTCATCCAACTAAGAAGTAATCCTTTCGGGGGTATTGCAACAAGTTGAAAATCATGTAGATTACCCTTGGTTGATGGTGAGAAGATAGATTTCTTCCTTACCGATAGATGTGTTAAGTTTTCACTTAACTGATGAGCATTTAATGCGGTTGGTGAGATAAATGTCATTATAAATCAGCTGATTTCCCTCATTTTTGACTCACCGAACATTCAAATTATCAGAGAGCGTGAGAACTGGGCGAAGGCATTCAAGGCAAAGGTGCGAAGTGAGTTCCTCAGACATTCAGAATATTTTCAGGTAGTAAAAAGGTATTTTTCAATGGCCTCTTCTTTTGCTCTCGACTTTATTCTGAACCCTACCATTATGGAAAATGTGAAATGCCATAGGCCTGTGTTTAAGATAATTCTTGAAATTGCAAAGCAAGATGACTCTATAGGGGAATTCTCAAAAATTCCTAAAGGCGTAGCATTTGTAGAGGACCCTAGGATTTATATACATTGCAATATAGAAGAACTATGTTCTGAGGAATTAATGAAAATGTTTAAAAAGGTCATTTGTGATGAACATGGTGCTATTAAACCTGAACATAAAATTGTGGAAACTTTAGGTTTTGTGGAGATATTGAATATTCCTCAATCTCAAAAGGAATTAGTTAGGATTGTATTGAGTAGAACACATGGAGAATTCTTATGGTTGGATTCTGTTTGCAAAATAACTCGACAAGCAATTAGGGCAGTTACTAGTTTACCCTCAACCGACAACAGACCTGATAAAACAAAGAATATTCCCAACAACAAAGTGATAAGCCTAATTGGAGAAACATTTGACAATAGATCATTGAGAGTAAATGATACTAAGGACATCAATGTGATATTTGTAAGTATGGTGCTAGGATACAAGACCACACATGCTAACAGGCTAAATTCAATTTCTAGTCTCTGTATACACAGTACTTATGAGATGGTAAACAATAATGCAATGATTGATGTGTGTGAATGGCTAAAAGATGAGCTTATTGAATATTTAAAAAATATTAAAGGAGATAAGAAAGGTACATTCCACTTTGGAAACCTTTTGGTATGTCTAATGCTATACTTTTCTAAAGAGATCCTCGGTACAAGACCCAAAGACTTTGGTTATGATATACCGATAGGAAAAAAACTACATGAAGCTTTTACCAGCATGGGAACTGCTAGAGACAACAAAATAATAGATTACTTCAAAACTTTCCAAGCTAAGATGAGAGCTAGAGAAATATTACCACAGAGTATAGTAGATAAATATGACAAAGAGATTTGTTTTGTTATCAAAAGAGATGAGACATGGATGGAGGCAGTACTCCCTCAGACTATTTGGGTCACCGAGATGGGATATGAAGTAGATCTTACTATTCTGGAGACATATGCCAAAGATTTACTGGATGCATCGAAAGAACCATCAGAATTTTTTTTTGGTAGTGCTAAGACCATTGAGAGTAATGTAAATATGTTGAAGCAAAGGAAGAAAAGAGACAAATATATTAGAGATGCTTCTAAGAAAGTAAAGGAAATCAAGGAAAATGTCATGAACCTTAGTGGCATATCGACTAGTGAGCTTGAAGAACTTCATCCGGAGGCACATATTTCACCGGTTGACACATCTTGTGGAACTGATAGTGATAAGGCAACATAAATTAAAAGAGTTGAAAGGAGGAAGAGAAAACCTTTACCGGTACCCTCTCCTTCACCTAAGAGAACAAGGACCTTGAGGAAGAAACAACAGGCAGTAAGGGAACCACCCAAGAAACTAACACCAAAGAAGAAACAACAACCAGTTACCCCTTCTTTGAATGATTTGTTGAATGAAATAACCGATGATGGCAATTTGGCTAATGTGCACAAACTGTATAATGCATTTAATGATTCTGACAGGGAAAGCATTGAGAACAATATTATTTTTGACTCGGACATATATAAGAAGGTTCTGATTGAAGTTGTGGATGATTTACCAAATGAACTTTATAGAAGATTGGAAGCAAAAAGGATAGCAGTGATGGAATTAGACAAGAAAATGAAAATTGAAAAACTTCTAGTTGTACATATTGTTAATTCAAAAGAAGAAATTGATGAATTGATTTCTGAGGCTAACCGATCCATTTTTGCCAATGGGCACCGACAAGTAAGCTTAATGGTAGGAAGAGTGAAAGAGATTGTAGATGAGACTGTAGATAATTGGGATATATTTTTTTGTGGAGAAGGAAAAACAAGAGGAAATGAACCAACCTAAAAAGCCATTCAAAGTGTATCAGAAGGACAAGGACAAGGGCAAAAGAAAATTGGTGGAGCTCCAAACATCAAGATTACTGACAATATACCGCCACCACCTTTGGATACTGCACCGGTACACTTAGATGATCCACCAGTTATTGACACTGAAGGTACTACACATGATGATACAAATCCTGAATCTAAGATACTCTTTACCATGAATGTGGATACTCAGGAAGTAAATATTGTTGTGGATAAGGAGAATTCAGAGGTTAAGCCAGACAATGTTGATAGTGGCAACATGGCTAAGAAACTGGTAGAAACTGTTGAAGTTGAGATCCCAACCCAAACATAGCAACCGTCAGAAACTGAGAAACCTACTGAAGGTAAAGATGCTAGCACAGGGCCACCAGAGATAGAGATACCAACAGTTGAACTTTTAGGAAAACCAACTGAGGCAGAGGTACACACTGAATCAGAGAAACCGACAATCACTGAGACATTAAAACAACATGAGAAACCTTTGCAGGCTGAAATGCAAACTCAGACTGATCCAACAGAGGAAAATGCAAGTAAGATGGTTACAACTGTTGGAAGCACATTGGTAATAAAGGTAATTGGTCAGACATCCAACACATCTACAGGTGAATTCAGACCTACCAATGTTACAGAGGTACTTTTGGATTCAATCAAGAAGAAAACAGATTGCAATGCATTGGCCTATAAGGCAATTGATAACACTTTTCCAGTTCTTAAGTTGATTGCACCAAATTGTAACATAGATCATATTAAGGATTCTTTAGGAAAATTGGACACATTGTCCAAATTTATTGCTGATAATGTAATAACCATTGACAAGGTGAATGAGGACACAATCAAGGAGAGAGTTGAAAAAGAGAAGGACAAATTCTTTGAAGACACCATAAATAAGTGTATAGAACACTTGGATACATTATTACCGACACTTAACTCTACAATTTTGGAGTACAAAGAGCTATATAGGGAAACATGCAAACCTCACTTTTGACAGAGGACATAGATAAGGAGATCAGTAGAACACAGAAAGAAATCGATGACATAGCTGATAACATAATTGGTTCATCCGGACTTATATCAATTATTGAGCAGGAAATAGCAGGTTTTGAGGAGAAATTAGAGAAACTTGAGAAAGAGAAGGCAAGTATAAGGTCAAATGCCCAGGAACTTAAAAATAAACTTGGTCCTAAGTTGGACAATCTTATCTCTCTGAGAATTCAAATCTCTAAGGCATTACTTCAAGGAGAGCAATCACTGGAATAACACATGCACTATCTCATCGACATGATCCAATAGACTAAGGCAACCTTGAACGACAACAAAAGATTTATGTAGAGTCTAAATTTGGTTTTGGCAAACATCTTTCAGATTGTAACCAACCGGTTACAGACTTTGAGGTGAAATTTTTGCACTCATTTGACTATTTTTGACAACCTTTGTCATTAATGTCAAAGGGGAAGTAGTGGAGAGAAAAATGCTTATTCAGAAGAGATCATTTTCTCAGGGGGAGCACATCTTTTTGGAAACTTTTTGGAACAATTTTTTGGATTTTTCTCATGAGTGTTGCCATCAATGCCAAAGGGGGAGATTGTTGGCATTCTACACTCTTATGGGAATAGTTGATGTTGTCATTGATGGCAACCAACTGGCATTCATTTGGAAAGCCAATAACAGTTACTGGCACCGGCAATAGACTTCTACATACACCGACAGGCACTTCACCGGTAGTGACAATAATGCATACTTACACTCAAGCCGACATGGAATAAACTTTTATTTATTATTTTATAATGTAATTATCTCTTGTAAAAGCCGACATGACATATTGTAAAAGACTCATATATGTATGAGATCTTATAGGTAATTTTGATATGAGAGAATGAGAGAGAGAGAGAGGAATTTAGATGATAAGTATAAGGCGATTTTGTATAAGGTGATATAGTCGATAGTGAATGTTTTGGTTATAGACTGAGCTTAAATCGATACTGAACTTGACATAGTTGATGCTGATTTGAAGTAGTACATTATATTGGATTTTGATAATCTATTTTGTAAGTCAGTGAGACTTCTATTTTGTAGTTGAGCAGTGAGCTCTAGGCTGCTAGCCTTCCTGCAAGTGCAGGTCTCTCATTGTAAGTAATATTTATTCATTGGCCAGTGAGTGAATATTGTGGGTCACAAATCCCACCGAGGTTTTTCCCACACTGGGTTTCCTCATTAAATATCTTGTGTTATGTTCTCTATGTTGTCTTTATTATTCTTATTTGCTGCATTAATTCTTATTTATCGGCACATTGTTTTGGGATACAAAGTTCTTAATAAGTTTAAATATTCTGCTAACCGGTTAGACACTGATTCACCCCCCCTTAGTGTCTTTGGGACTGTCATTTATTATAACAAGAACCTCATCAACAAGATACTCATGAACCTAAGGATGAAGACTAGGATCATTAGGGTTTCTTAGTGTGTCTTGTGTTTCATGTATGCAATAAACTCCACCATGTAAGCCCATGCCACCAATTAGGCAATTTGAGAAGCCAATTGGGACCATGTGGTCAATATGGGTAGTAGATGGTCTAGATTTGTGTTTGATAGGTTTTAGACATGTTTCATAAGTTTTTGGTTGATCCATGTATGTGTATTCCAACCTTAGCCAATATGACAACTTTTTGTGCAAAATTGCAAAAATGCAACTTTTGAGTGCAAAAGTGCAACTTTTTGAAATTCATTCGAGGGAAGCCTTTTAATGGCTCTAACCTACTCCAAATTCAGTGGGAAACCATTGGAGAGTTGTATAAGCCTTGTGAACATGATTCCCAAGGTTCCTGCTATTGTAATTGGAGTTTGTGAAGTAATAAAATACAAAAATACTACAATTTTCCCAGAAATTCTGAGTTTGCAGGAGTTGCATGTGCTTGTATGGATTGTTTTGAATCCCACCATCCATGGAGTAGATAGAGGGATGAAATATATTTCTTTTTGTGGTGGTATGAGGTCCTAACTATTTCAGAGTAGAGAGACCCCTCCATTCTTCTGACTGCAACCCTAAAATTGAGGGTTTGGAGAGGTTTTTGAACAAAAATGGCCTTATCTTGCATCCTAGTCCATTAGAAGACTCTTCCTTTGGAGGTATGCAGGATAAGCCTCTATAATTTAGATTTTTCATGGTTTTTTGTAGAGGAAACTTGGTGTGTGGAGAAAGGAGCAAAATTAGGTAGGCATCTCTATGTGACTACCTAGGACAAGATTTAGGATAGTTATCATAAGTTGTCATAGCGGTGGATTCCAGGTGCACAAACCTAGAATTAAATGTTACTAACCATCCCCCACATGCCCATAGAGTTGGTTTTCTATTTTGGATCCAATGATTGGTAGTTTCTTTGGAAAATAGGGCTTATTGCCTCCATTAGGTCTCTTAGCCTCTAAAGGGATCAAACCTTGTAATTTCAAACTTGGTCAAACCATTTTGGGGATCAGTACAACTTCCAAAAGGGTATTTGAAATGGTAATTTTTTTATATGGGTGTGTGGAACATTTTTGAGTTAGGGTCCATTTTATCACCAAATAGGGCTACAAGCCTAAGGGGTAGGTATTGAGGCCATTACTCATCTAGAGTAGGCCCAAGCCTAGTGAATGTGTGTGTAGTTTAATCCAAGGTGTGGAGTCCTTCCTTGCAGGACCCTTGTGATTATTTGAGGAGTCAGGAGTCTAACCTTGTTTGGGCTTGTCCTTAGGTGTGTTGGTAGGGCTTTACATCACCTTCATTGATTACATTGACCTAAGAGATGTTCTCCCTCTTGGGGACTGTAAAGTAGGATAAACCATTGAAATCAACAATGTGACATACTTTTGGGAGGGTGCCGAACCTTGTAGTCACAACAATATTAAAATAAAAATAAATAATTGGTTTTTTTAGTGAGAACCACATTGCGACACTTTTTGAGCCCAAAAAAGTAAAATGAAAGGACACATCCGATAGTGAAAACCTATTTGAGGTGCTAGAGGATGGAAGTTTTAAACCCTTCCCATCATCATACCAAGAGAATTCCTCAATGTTGATTGACGAGACCATAAAAACAAACATTAGGATAGAAGAAGTACCACATTACATTTTCCTTGCACAATCATTGACAGACATTGAGCAACCAAAGTTACAAAGTTTTTCATAAAAAAGATAGATAAATTTTGCATGGTCATACACAGATATGCCTTGACTAACTCCTGATTTGGTTATGGATCACTTGATAGTTAATTCAAGTACCAAATCAATTAAACAAAAATTGTGAAAGATGCATCCACAAGTGGCATTACTAGTGAAAGTTGAAAATTGGAAAGTTGTTAGATGTTGGATTCATTAGACCAATTGATTATCCTGAATAGATTTCCAATCTTGTACCTATTATAAAACCAAATGGAAACATAAGGATATGTACCAATTTCAGAGACACAATTAAGGCTTTTCCCAAGGATGACTTCCCATTACCAAATACTTTTATTTGATCGTCAATCTCACAATAGTCCATGCAATGCAATCACTTATGGATGGATTATTCAGATACAAAAAAATCAAGTAGCACCTAAAGATCAATTTAAGACAACATTCACATGTTCATGGGGTACTTTTTGTTGGAATGTCATGCCCTTTAGATTGAAGAACATAGGTGCCACATATTAGAGAGCCATCACAACAATATTTCATGACATCATGCATATTACCATGGAGGACTATGTCGATTGTAGTACCCCTCCTTGATCAGCCTCTTTTGTATGTTTTGAGTTACTTTAGTGACTGTTCTATGGAACATTTTTGTATTTTAATTTGGATATTATGCGATGTTATTTCATGCTTTATCTGGAGTTATGGTGTATGATTTTATGCAATATCTCAGTGCTTATGATTAATGTTATTTTATGGATCATTATCATGGACTGACACTTTTCCCTTCTATTGCGATGTGTTATTTATATGTTGCATGTTTGCAAGTGTATTGGGATGCGAGGGGATGATTTTCCTTCACTCACTCCACTGAGACAGGGAACGTCACGATTCTCCTTCATCAGTGTGTGTGTCGTGTCTGTATTTTGATGAATACTAAGAGGGGGGGGTGAATTAGTATACCAATAAATACTGAACTAAAACACTTAAACAGTTTAGCAGTAAACCGATATAACAATTTTACTAACAAACTGGTTAAGACAAATGCAAACCAAACAACAAATAAGGCATTTACCCACAGAAGCATAATCACCTTAACACAAGAGATTTTGACATGGAAACCCAAATGGGAAAAACCAGGGTGAGATGAAACTCACAAGTAACTATCTGTAGAATAGTAACCAGACCGGTTAAGGTCAGACCGGTTAAGGTCATACAATGTTCTTCACCAGAACAGGTCCTATTAGGAATCTCAATCTTTGTTAGGAGATAAGTCCGATTAAAGACTACCTTGTGAGAGGATTTTAGATCCACAATTGTGAACCACCTTGTTAGAGGATTTACAAAGGCTTTGTCAGGCCTACCCGGTTAAGGGTTTAGACTTGTCAAAGATGTGAGTAATCAACAAGTGAGTGATCTAAATACTAGCACAGTATGCTTGGTTAGATCCTTGATAGCTCATTGTTAATACATTTTAGAATTATTGCAGTCTTCAAAATATCCACACTCTATTTCTTCACACAGACCTAATCTTCTTCTATGATCGCACATACAAAAACCTCATCAACCACCTAAAACCCTAACAACCACTAAAACCCTAGACATGATGTCCTTATAAAGGAATCTAATTTCATGTCGGTCTAATAGGATTACATTACAAGTTCCTAGGTTTAGTGCATCTGGACACATTTGGTAACACCACATAGAATCACCGCCAAAGTGTCAGGGGATGATAAATCATCACAAAAATACTGGTTGGTAACTCATCATAGAGTAATACCGGTTCATAAATTTACCGATTACCAGTTCACACATTTTACCGCTTACCGGTTTGTCAAAATGAAGACTGGGAAAAATGATAACAACTGCTTTGTTTCTTCGTACCGCTTTGGGATCCTCGAACCGCTTGAGTCTTCATACTGCTTGGGTCTTCATACCGCTTGGGCCTTCATACCGCTTGAGATCGGTAAAAACTTTCTGCAAAACACCGATAGTCTAAAGACTATAATACATAATACCAGTTGGAACAAATACCGGTTGAGTATAACAAATACCGGTTGAGTATAACTCATACATACAAAAAGTGATCTCAAAGCAAGTGTGTGTCCATCAATGACAATGACAATATCATTATAAAAAATGCCAACATATTTATATATATTGGTCTATATGCATGTGTGGTTCTTTGGTGCAGGACATTGCAGGTACTAGTACCGGGTAGGTACGGGGTATTGACTCCACCTGGTTTCGCAGGTTTGAGCATGCCTTATATATCCGATGGGAGTGGAGGAGATAGTTGTTGTACCCTAGCTTGACCGCAGTTACACTCGTGTGAGTGTTGTCAGTCGATTGTGTTTCCGCATCTGGCTGTTATGCATGTCATGGTGCCTTGGTTTGGTCATTTGAGAGTCATCATTTGATTTGTCTTGGTTTTGCGTGTTTACGTTTATTTAAATAGTTATTTAATTTAAATGGATGATGCTATCTTGTGTTGGCGTAATCATTTAATTAATATGCTCTATGATTATTGATTTATTTAAATTGATGAATTGCTAGATTAAATGGTTAAATGGCTTAATTTATTGTGTAAAGTAGCATTGATATTTTTGTGAAATAAATAAATTACCTAGCCATTTAAAAAGGTTAAATGCTTATGTTGAAGGAATTATTTATGGAAAAAGAAATAAATAAAAGTTTTCCTTTTTATTTTTCCATTTGGCCTTTTTAATTTAATCATTGGAAAGAATTATTATTTTTGGGAAAGAAATAAATCTGATTGCCTTTTTAGTTTTAAAATATTTAAATTTGATTGGATGAAAAGTTTAACCTAGAAGCTTGGGTTAAAAGATATTTTGGGCATCCATTCTGGGCATTCACGACAGGAGAAGAAGAGGATTTTTGGATAGAAAATTTTGGAAAAACTTCCTGAAGGAGCTGGAAATTCGACCTGGCTGCAAGACTGGAGTTTCTTCATCCCTTTTTGCTTGCTAATTGCTTCAAGGTTGGAGGTTCCCTTCTTGTTTTGAATTTGGTTTTGAAATTTTTAGTTTGCTTCCTGTGTATGGAAATTTATGTATTCTGCTTGTAGATTCTTTTTGGAATGTTGAAATGGAAGAAAGATTGCCTGATATAGTTGATTGTGTGATGCTATAAGCATATGGTTGCTCCAAGGAAAGGAATTTGTTCATTGCTTCTTTGTTGTGTGTTATTTTTTCATAGCAAACAATCTTTTGATTTACCTCTTCTTTGGAAAGAAAGAATTTTAGATTGGGCTTGCTGGGTGCATCCTTGTTTCTATTTTGTTATGATTTGGCTAGCTATTCTTTCTAGTGTGTCTATTTCACCATTTACCTTGCTGGTAAACTTTTCCTTGAAATTTTGGAAATCGGCACTGTATGTGTGTGCTCATGAAATAATTCTGGAAATGGAATATTTGAAGTGGTAAGTGTTACTGGTTGGAAGTGGTAAGTGTTATCGGTTGGAAGTGGTAAGTGTCACCGGTTCAAAGTGGTAAGTGTTACCGGTTGGAAGTGGTAAGTGTTACTGGTTCAAAGTGGTAAGTGTTATCAGTTTGAAGTGGTAAGTGTTATTGGTTGGAAGTGGTAAGTGTTACTAGTTCAGAGTGGTAAGTGTCACCGGTTCGAAGTGGTAAGTGTTACCGGTTCACAGTGGTAAGTGTTACTGGTTTGAAGTGGTAAGTGTTACCAGTTGGAAGTGGTAAGTGTTACTGGTTTGAAGTGGTAAGTGTTACCAGTTCGAAGTGGTAAGTGTCACTGGTTTGAAGTGGTAAGTGTCACCTATTCGAAGTGGTAAGTGTTACCAGTTCAAAGTGATAAGTGTCACTGGTTCGAAGTGGTAAGTGTTACCAATGGTAGCAGCACTACTGGTAAGTGGTGTCTGTTGCCCCAAAAACATGACAATTGCGGGTTGGTTTGACCCCCACTTAGCTTTGAGCCCTCACCAATCTCCAACCCGGTTTGTGTTAAGAACTTAAATTTTATAAATGGAATGTTTAAAGTGGTGTTGCGTGATGTAATGTGATTTTCATGTGATTTTTATTATGTGGTTAATAAATTTATCAATAAGAATTAATGCATAAATTAGAGATTCAAATGGGCAGATTTGGAATATTGGATTGCAAATTGATTAGATGTGACTGCTGGAAAGGAGTGTTTTATTTAATTTTCAATCAATGATGTTGCAAGTGTTTACCATGCTGATATTTTCAAAGATTGTCTGAGTGTGGATTTGATGCATTTGGCTGTCCTTGCAAGTGTTTATTGTGATATTTTGGTCCATGGTTCAGTCATCCTGTGGTGGTGCAATTGGTACCTTTGACCAAGTGATATATGTTGGCTCTGTTTTCTTAACCATGTAGTGTCTTTGCCTTATGTTTAGTCAAGAGTCAGTATATCCGTGTTTGGCCACTTGTTTTTGATAGTGGTGTTATGGCTGTCTGCTTTGCCATAGGGTCCTTGGAGAGTGACCATGCTTGTGTAGTGTCCTTTGAGAGAGTGGCTTTCGCTTGGGGGTTGCACCCAAAGTGGTAGGTATTACGACCCAACAAAATTCAGATAATAACTGGTAATCTAATGAATTGATTAGGTGGGTAGTATCATAACATTAATCAAGATAATTGTACCTCGTGCATAGGTGAGTGCTAGTACAGGGCTCATAATGTTCTGAGAAGGCCTTGAATGGAAAACCAACCACCTTGTCTTCATGAAAGGCTGGTAAGGTCCGCATGAGACTTAGTTGAAGCTAGACGGTCAAGAGATGTTACCAAGATAGTGGGTCGAGACCTAAGGAGGCTGTACCAGGGTAACCATCTTAAGCTATGTGATGACACTCTCTCATTTGGTTCACTTGTGTTTTGTGATGTCAGTTCACTGTGTTCATGAAGTTGAGTCACCTGGATTCTTGTGGAGTCTTCTTGTGCTGTCATGGAGTCGTATAGTTTTGTCGACCATGTCATGCTTATGCTTGTTTGAGGGTCCTCAACTATATCCTAGCATGGTGGGGTGATTCCTTTTGGGAATTACATGGTCGGGTGGTAGTGCCACTTTCCATCGAATGTTCAGATTTGTGCCTTCATGCGAGGATTGGCTTCACAGGTGTTTCTATGGTTCGTGACTCATGCTTCATCTCATGTTTTGGAGAGTTTTGGTATTTATAGACCTATGTGGTCATTGTATCATTGTAATATTGATCTTATGTAACCCTGTAATTGGATGAGATCTATCCTTTATGTTTATTAAGAGGCTATGTATTGGAAGAGCAATGTAATCCTATGTTTGGATGTTTTTATCAAGTTTCCTTGATGATTTTAGTAAATGCTTATTGAAGTGGAAATTATGTTGTATCCTTTCAATCTTTCAATGATGAATCTTTATTTGCTTTGGCTTCTCGTGATCATTGAGTTAATGATGCATATGTAGATATTTGGTTTTGTGGATTTTATTCTTGAAGTTAATTCTTCGTCGGTAACCCTTAAGGAATACTAGTGTAATTCTTCTGCTTGTGTTATCATGCATGCTATGTAAATGCACTTATGATGTTTATACTTTTTAAAAAATAAAATAAAAATTGTTTCACCCTTATTGTGGGTTTTCCTTCTGGGTTCCTGGCGGGGCATTACATTTGGTATCAGAGCCCATGTTTCAACACTGGGTACTCTAGGTTTATAGTAAGCCCATTTGCCTTGACCTTTTTGTGTAGGTCTTGTGGTGTGACTTCCTTGTGTCTTTCTTTGCCTTTGATCTGAACTTTTTTTCTCTTGTGCAGTGTTAGGTCATGGCTAGGAAAGCTAAGGGAGGTGGCCATGTTGGTGGCCGCACCAAAGGCAGAGGAGGAGGAAGGGGTCAAGGTTCTGACCGCCATAGTCCTTCGCCACCACCCACTCATGCGAGTGTGGATAGAGATCAGTCGGTTCATCAGGAGGAACCGCATTCAGTAGAGCAGGTTCCCGAAAGGGAGGAGCCGAGTCAGATGTTTCATGAGGTGCTAGCTAGACTAGGCCCCAGACTCGAGATGGATTAGCCCATCCATGGCCAGGTAGAGGAGTTGCTTTAGGGGATTCCAGAGAGAGAGATCTCCTAGAAGGAGAGAGGTCCCAGAGGACTGAGATCCAGCTATCTTAGGGCACATGAGGGACTTGATGAGGTCCAATCCTCCCTTCTTTGATGGAAAAGGTACCGGTCTCGAGGTAGAGACCTAGCTCATCAGTTTAGACTAGTGTTTTGCTATGTATCCTTACAATAGAAACACCAAGGCGAGATGAACGATCATGCATCTTGAGAGCTTCACATCTATCTAGTGGAGATTAGAGGAGGAGAGGATCGGTGTGAGCATTAACACTGCATCTTGGGAGATATTTTTGGAGAGGTTTAGGGCACGGTTCCTCTCACCCTACTGGAGGACGTCACGAGCAGATGAGTTCTATGCTCTGCGCCAGTTTGGGTTGTTAGTGGATCAGTTTGAGCATAAGTTCTATGAGCTCAAACAATATGTTGGGATCAACAATGATGAGGCTATGCTTGTGCAACACTTCTTGAGGGGTCTTAATGACTGCATCAGTGGAGGAGTAAGAGTTTTTGAGCCTGCTTCAGTAGAGGTAGCGATGGAAAAATCTAGGTTGGTAGAGCAGAACCTTAGCCGTGCTCATGGCGGCTAGTTTGGAGTTCAGATTGGGAGTGAGCCTTTCAGTGGATCTAGAGGTAGAGGGAATCAGTCCTAGTTTGCTGCACCTTTTAGGGGTCCTCAGGCACCCGCCAAGGGTGGACAATAGCAGCAGCAGCCACTGAGATCGAAGAAGTCTCAGGGCCAGCAGGGTGGCATCTCTCAGTTCTGAAAGAGAAAGAGATGGCCGAGGGGTAGGCAGACCTTTCCAGTGTAGTCTTCTCAGGGAGCATCTCAAGCCCCTAGTGGGGAGAGCTTTCAACAGTCTAGTGGACCATCTGGAAGTAGAGGACTTGGCAGTGGAGCTTTCTTTACTTGTGGTCAGTTTGGCCACAAGGCCACTCAGTGTCCTTGATGTTCACATCAGTCGATTAGTCAAAGGCTAGCTGCATCAGAGCCAACAATGGGGGATGCAAGTAGATCCCATAGAGTTTTTGCAGTGGTGGATGACCACTAGGCTGAGCATCAGAGTACTGTGATTGAGGCCACAAGTGTGTTACGTGGTACCCCTATCTCTATACTTTTTGATTCTGATGCTTCAAATTCTTTTATTTCTTCATCCATTGTGGAGTGGTGTGGGCTCATGTCTGCTAAGCAGACAGATAGGTGGCAAGTAGAGTTGGCTACCGGTGTGCGAGTGTGTGTAGATGCCTTCGTTTCCAGTTGTGAGTTGGACCTAGGACCCTTTGTCACTTCAATTGACCTTTGAGTCATTCCTTTGGGGTCCTATGGAGTTTTGTTGGGGATGGATTGGTTATCATCTCACAACGCTCGTGTAGACTGTCGTTAGAAGACAGTAGAGTGTGTAGATGACCATGGCATGAGAGTGGGGATCGTTGGAGTTCAATGATCGATATCCTTACATATAATTTCCGCTATGCAACTTAGGCGGTGCATGCGTCGAGGGTATCAGATTTTTGCAGTTTCTCTTGAGGATGTGGATGAGGGAGAGAGTTGAGAAATTGCTCTTGATGGTCACCCTATTCTTCGAGAGTATGCGGATGTGTTTCCTTTGGATATTCCCGGTATGCCTCAGAAACGAGACATATATTTTTGCATTGACTTGGTTCCTGGTGTGGAACCTATTTCGAGAGCATCATATTGGATGACTACTTAGGAGTTGAGTGAGTTGAAGTTACAAGTTGAGGAGTTGTTGGCCAAGAGATTCATTCGTCCTAGTGTTTCTCCTTGGGGTGCACCGGTTATCTTCGTCAAGAAGAAGGATGGTTCTCTTCGATTATGCATTGATTATCGACAGTTGAATAAGGTAACCATCCGGAACCGATATCCGTTGCCTTAGATTGATGATCTCTTTTATTAGGTAAAGGGAGCCAAGGTGTTCTTTAAGATAGACCCGAAGTCTGGGTATCATCAATTGTGCATTCATGATGCAGACATTCATAGGACGACATTTCATACTCATTATGGTCACTACAAGTTCACAGTGGTGTCATTTAGGTTGACGAACACACCTTCAGTGTTCATGAGCCTTATGAATGAGGTTTTTCACACCTACCTTGACCACTTTGTTCTTGTATTCTTGGATGACATATTGATTTATTCTAGATCCATGGAAGAGCATGAGGGTCACTTGCGTTAGGTACTGCAATGCTTGAGGGAGAATCAACTTTTTGCAAATTTGGCAAAGTGTGATTTCTTCCAGTCAGAGGTGAGCTATCTTGGTCATATAGTTTTAGGAGAAGGTGTGTCTATGGATCCTTCTAAGATCCAAGCCATTGTTGATTGGCCAACACCAACCAATGTTTTTGAAGTTCGAAGTTTCATGGGTTTGACTGGATATTACCGTCGCTTTGTTCAGAGCTTTTCTCAGATAGGCCATTTGATTACTTCTCTTCAGAGGAAAGGGAAGAAGTTTCATTGGATAGAGCAGTGGGAATTGGCATTTCATACCTTGAAGGAACTCCTTGTTAGTGCTTTGATTTTGGCAGTTCCTGACCCATCCAGAGATTTCATGGTATGCACAGATGCCTCTTTAGAAGGTATAGGTGCGGTGCTTATGCAGGATGGACGTGTGGTTTCCTATGAGTCTCGCAAACTCAAGGATCATGAGTTGAACTATCCAATTCATGACTTGGAGTTGGCAGTTGTAGTGCATGCGTTGGTTCATTGGAGACATTTCTTGTTGGGGCATTGGTTTGAGCTGCATAGTGATCACCGCAGCTTGCAGTATATTTTCACGCGGCCGAACTTGAATGCTCGACAGTGAAGATGGATGGTATTCCTCTGTGAGTATGATTTTTAGGTTCATTATATTTAGGGGAAAGAGAATGTAGTGGTTGATTCTTTGAGCCGTAGGCGACATGAGGTTGCAGCATGGTCCCTTGGTGTGGACTTGAGCGAGAGAATTCTTGGAGTTCTTCCTCAAGACACCTGGTATCAGGATGTTAGAGCCGTGGCATAGTCTGGAAGACCATTGGAGGGTAGATATTCTGAATATAATCTTGAGTCAGATGGTCTTCTTAGACATCTTGGATGGATCTATGTACCTCCTTTGGAGGGTCTTCACATTTTGATCATGACTGAGGCCCATCGTGCACCTTATTTGGTACACCCTGGTGTCAAGAAGATGCATGCAGATCTTAGACAGATATATCATTGGGCTGGTATGAAAGGTGACATTCCCGATTTTGTGTCCAAGTGCTTGGAATGTCAGCGGGTTAAGGCAGAGCATTAGCACCTGCAGGGCTTTTACAACCAAATTTGATACCGGATTGGAAATGGGATATCATTTCTATGGATTTCATAGTAGGGTTGCCTGTTTCTTCATGGTGTCATGATGCCATCATGGTCATTGTTGATAGATTGACCAAAGTTGCTCATTTTGTTCCTATTTGATCTTCTTATACTGTAGTAGTGGTGGCGCAAGTCTTCTTGGAAGATGTGGTGAGGTTGCATGGGATCCCAAGGTGGATCATTTCTGATAGACACCCTATCTTTACATTAGCCTTGTGGACCTCACTTCAACATGCTTTGGGGACCTAGTTGAACTTCAGTTCAACTTATCACCCAGAGACCGATGGTCAGACTGAGTGTGTGACTCTGGTCTTGGAGGACATGCTTCACATGTATGTTATGGATCAGCAATTGCGTTGGGAGGAATATCTTTGCCTTGTGGAGTTTTCTTATAATAATGGATATCACAACTCTATAGGCATGTTGCTCTTCCAGGCATTGTATGGTCGTCCTTGCCGTACTCCTTTGAGTTGAGATCGGTTGGAGGATAGGGTGTGTTTAGGCCCAGATTTGCTTCGTGAGATAGAGCAGTAGGTTGAGCAGATTCGTGGGCATTTGGTTGCTGCCCAAGATAGGCAGAAGAAGTATGCTGATGCTCATAGAGTCAATTGTTAGTTTTCAGTTGGCAACCATGTGTTATTGAGAGTGCATCCGCGAAAGAGTCTGATCCATTATGGAAAGGGTTCTAAGTTGGCACCTCATTTTGTAGGCCCTTTTGAGATCCTTGAGAGGATAGGACTCGTTGCCTACCATCTTGCCTTGTCGTCGAGTCTATCCCGCATCCATGATGTCTTTCATGTTTTTGTTCTTCATCCTTATCATTGTGATGTGACCCATGTTCTTGATTGGAATGCCTTGCAGGTTGAGGATGGACAACTTTCCATGGAGCCTGTGCGCATCCTTCAACATCAAGATTTGACCCTCAGGGGTCATACCATCGAGTAGGTAAGGGTCATATGGGACCCCAGTGATGAGTCCTCTGTGACTTGGGAAGATGTAGCGAAGATGAGAGAGCTTTATTCTTATCTATTTTAGGCTTCTAGGAGTAAGCCTAGGCTTGGGGGAAGGATGTAGTACCCCTCCTCGATCAACCTCTTTTGTATGTTTTGAGTTACTTTAGTGACTGTCCTATGGAACATTTTTGTATTTTGATTCGAGTATTATGCGATGTTATTGCATGCTTTATCTAGAGTTATGGTGTATGATTTTATGTAGTATCTCAGTGCTTATGATTAATGTTATTTTATAGATCATTATCATGGACTGACACTTTTCTTTTCTATTGCGATGCATTATTTATATGTTACGTGTTTGCAAGTGTATTGGGATGCGAGGGGATGATTTTCCTTCACTCACTTCGGTGAGACAGGGAATGTCACGATTCTCCTTCATCGATGTGCTTTCCATGTCTATATTTATATATATTGGTCTATATGCACATGTGGTTCTTTAGTGCAGGACATTGCAGGTACTAGTACTGGGTAGGTACGGGGTATTGACTCCACCTAGTTTTGCAGGTCTGAGCATGCCTTATATATCCGATGGGAGTGGAGGAGGTAGTTGTTGTACCCTAGCTTGACCGCAATTACACTCGTGTGAGTGTTGTCAGTCAGTTGTGTTTCCTCGTCTGGCTGTTATGCGTGTCATGGTGCCTTGGTTTGGTCATTTGAGAGTCATCATTTGATCTGTCTTGGTTTTGCGTGTTTCCATTTATTTAAATGGTTATTTAATTTAAATGGATGATGCTATCTTGTGTTGGCGTAATCATTTAATTAATATGCTCTATGATCATTGATTTATTTAAATTGATGAATTGCTAGATTAAATGGTTAAATGGTTTAATTTATTGTGTAAAGTTGCATTGATATTTTTGTGAAATAAATAAATTACCTAGCCATTTAAAAAGGTTAAATGCTTATGTTGAAGGAAGTATTTATGGAAAAAGAAATAAATAAAAGTTTTCCTTTTTATTTTTCCATTTGGCCTTTTTAATTTAATCATTGGAAAGAATTATAATTTTTGGGAAAGAAATAAATCTGATTGCCTTTTTAGTTTTAAAATATTTAAATTTGATTGGATGAAAAGTTTAACCTAGAAGCTTGGGTTAAAAGATATTTTGGGCATCCATTCTGGGCATTCACGACAGGAGAAGAAGAGGATTTTTGGATAGAAAATTTTGGAAAAACTTCCTGAAGGAGCTGGAAATTCGACCTGGCTACAAGACTGGAGTTTCTTCATCCCTTTTTGCTTGCTAATTGCTTCAAGGTTGGAGGTTCCCTTCTTGTTTTGAATTTGTTTTTGAAATTTTCAGTTTGCTTCCTGTGTATGGAAATTTATGTATTCTTCCTGTAGATTCTTTTTGGAATATTGAAATGAATAAAGATTGCCTGATATAGTTGATTGTGTGATGCTATAAGCATATGGTTGCTCCAAGGAAAGGGATTTGTTCATTGCTTCTTTGTTGTGTGTTATTTGTTCATAGAAAACAATCTCTTGATTTACCTCTTATTTGGAAAGAAATAATTTTAGATTGGGCTTGCTGGGTGCATCCTTGTTTCTATTTTGTTATGATTTGGCTAGCTATTCTTTCCAGTGTGTCTATTTCACCATTTACCTTGCTGGTAAACTTTTCCTTAAAATTTTGGAAATTAGCACTGTATGTGTGTGCCCGTGAAATTATTCTAGAAATGGAATGTTCGAAGTGGTAAGTATTATCGGTTCGAAGTGATAAGTGTTACCGGTTGGAAGTGGTAAGTGTTACCGGTTCGAAGTGGTAAGTGTTACCGGTTGGAAGTGGTATGTGTTACTGGTTCGAAGTGGTAAGTGTTACCGATTCGAAGTGGTAAGTGTTACTGGTTCTAAGTGGTAAGTGTTACCAGTTGGAAGTGGTTAGTGTTACCGGTTGGAAGTGGCAAGTGTTACTGGTTTGAACTGGAAAGTGTTACCGGTTCAAAGTGGTAAGTGTCACCGGTTTGAAATGGTAAGTGTTACCGGTTCAAAGTGGTAAGTGTTACTGGTTGGAAGTGGTAAGTGTTACCAGTTTGAAGTGGTAAGTGTTACCGGTTGGAAGTGGTAAGTGTCACCGGTTGGAAGTGGTAAGTGTTACTGGTTGGAAGTGGTAAGTGTTACTGGTTCGAAGTGGTCAGTGTTACCAGTTCGAAGTGGTAAGTGTTACCGGTTCGAAGTTGTAAGTGTCACCGGTTTGAAGTGGTAAGTGTTACCAGTGGTAGCAGCACTACCGGTAAGTGGTGTCTGTTGCCCCGACAGCAGCACAACCGGGGGTTGGTTTGACCCCCACTTAGCTTTGAGCCCTCACCGATCTCTTACCCAGTTTGTGTTAAGAACATAAATTTTATAAATGGAATGTTTAAAGTGGTATTGCACGATGTAATGTGATTTTCATGTGATTTTTATTATGTGGTTAACAAATTTATCAATGAGAATTAAGGCATGAATTAGAGATTCAAATGGGCAGATTTGGAATATTGGTTTGGAAATTGATTAGATGTGACTGCTGGAAAGGAGTGTTTTATTTAATTTTCAATCAATGATGTTGCCAGTGTTTATGATGCTGATATTTTCAAAGATTGTCTGAGTGCGGATTTAATGTATTTGGCTGTCTTTGCAAGTGTTTATTGTGATATTTTGGTCTGTGGTTTAGTCATCCTGTGGTGGTGTAATTGGTACCTTTGACCAAGTGATATATGTTGGCTCCGTTGTCTTAACCATGTAGTGTCTTTGCCTTATGGTTAGTCAAGAGTCAGTATGTCCTTTTTTGACCACTTGTATGGGTGATTCCTTTTGGGAATTACATGGTCGGGTGGTAATGACACTTCCCATCGGATGTTCGGATTTGTTCCTTCATTCAAGGATTGGCTTCGCAGGTGTTTCTGTGGTTCGTAACTCATGCTTCACCTCATGTTTTGGAGATTTTTGGTATTTGTAGACCTATGTGGTCATTGTATCATTGTAATATTGATCTTATGCAACCTTGTAATTGGTTGAGATCTATCCTTTATGTTTATTGAGAGGCTATGCATTGGAAGAGCAATGTAATCCTATGTTTGGATGTTTTTGTCAAGTTTCCTTGATGATTTTAGTAAATGCTTATTGAAATGGAAATTATGTTGTATCCTTTCAATCTTTCAATGATGAATCTTTATTTGCTTTGGCTTCTTGTGATCATTGAGTTAATGATGCATATGTAGATATTTGGTTTTGTGGATTTTATTCTTGAAGTTAATTCTGCATTGGTAACCCTTAAGGAATACTAGTGTAAGTCTTCCGCTTGTGTTATTGTGCATGTTGTGTAAATGCACTTATGATGTTTATACTTTTAAAAAAATAAAAATTGTTTCACCCTTATTGTGGGTTTTCCTTTGGGGTTCCTGGCGGGGCATTACATCGATGGTCTTTTGGGAAAATAAATTACAAGGGAAGAACATAATTTGGATGTTTTAGTAGTGGTTTTTGATTGCTTGGATAAATATAAAGTTAGATTGAATCCTAAGAATTGTGTCTTCGGAGTGACCTCCGGGAAACTCCTGGGATACATAGTTTCACAATGAAGCATTGAAGTAGATCCAACAAAATTCAGAGTAATTCTAGAGATTACTCCTCCTAAGAATATTAGTCAACTAAGATGATTGCAAGGAAAGCTCCAATCAATTTGCAGATTCATAATGCATCTCACAAATAAATGTCATCCATTTCAACATTTGCTTCACAAGAATATAAAGTTTAAGTGGGATGACAAATGCCAACAAGATTTTCAATTGCTTAAGGACTATCTTTTGAATTCACTAGTGCTTATGCCACCAATTCAAGGAAAACCATTGATACTCTACATATCAGCAACAATGATAGCACTGGGGGCATTGTTGACACAACAAGAATATGAAGGAAAATAATGAGCCATCGACTCATCAATCTCACATTGGTAGGATATGAGCTTAACTACACTTTGATTAAACCTACGTGTCTTTTCTTAGTTTTTTACTTTACAAAAATTACGTCAACTCACAAAACAAAGCTTGTAGCAATAATTGATCCACTAAAATACCTACTCAACAAAGAAACTCTCACATGCAGGCTAGCTAAGTGGGTAATGATGTTAAGTGAATTCAATATTGAGTATGTTGGTAGAAAAGATATGAAAGGACAAGTCATTACAGGTCAAATTGCAAATGCACCAATGGTCAATGATTGTCCTCTTGTATCAATTTTTTTGGATGAATCCATCTTCATAGTGACAAAATCAAAATTATGGCATTTATATTTTGATGGATCCTTTACACAACATAGAGCAGAATCAGGCATATTAATCATCACATCTCAAGGGGTTTCTATTCCTAATTCATATCAATTATCATTCCCTTGCATGACTAATATTGCAGAATATGAGGCATTGACAACAGGTCTATGAATTGCATTTTAGTTGAAGATCTAAGAGCTTCATGTTTTTGGGGACTCTCAACTTGTGATTCATGAAATAAATGATGATTATCAAACTAAATATAGAAACTAATGCCTTACAAGAAGATGGTCGATGACTTCAAGAAGTACTTTACAAAGATAGTCTTTGAGTAGATATTGAGAGAAAACAACTGAGCCACATATGTTATGGCTACCATTGCATCCTTCATCAACATGCCACAAAACATGACCTGCTGTGAGTTCTTGATGGATAATCTTTTTGTCCTTGCATATGAGACCACTCCATTCAAATTAATATGCATTATTGGTCCCGATTCCCCTTGGTATGATGCAATTTTCACCTAACTTCACAATAACACCCTTTCACTCGACCTTTTCAATAACCAACATCATACCTTCATTCTCCAAACCTCTCGTTACGTCATCATAGCCAACACACTTTACCAACAAGGTCTCAATGGTACTCTTCTTAGATGTTTAGAGAGTGAGGAAGCTCAAATCACATTGCATGAAGTCCACGAAGGTATATGTGGGGCTCACTTTAGTGGTCCAACCTTAGCCAAGAAATTTATGAGGACTGGTTACTACTAACCTACAATAGAAAATGATTCATACCAGTTTTTGAAGAAATCCAAGCAATGTTAGATTCATGGAGACCTAATACATGCACCAACATAGGAACTTCAACCAATCTCTATGTTGGAACCCTAAATTAGATAATTCAGTGGACACCCCTAAAATTGCACACATGGATCTTGACCCTGATAAGAAATTTGACCTTTCAGTTAGGTTTACCACTTATAAATAAGCATGATTATCCATATTGAGCTTTCCACAATCAAATTTGATACCTCTGTCAAATAGAAAAATTTAGGGTGCACACTAGTTAGAATCACACAACCATCTCAAGTAGCCATGTTGGAGAGTTAAAATCTTTACACCTGCAAGCCATAAAGCTAGAACAATTGTTTCATTCAATTATCCTATTAAAAAATTACTTTTGTGCCAATTTGTAGAGCCTCATAACCCAATTTGCTATTTTTCCCAAACATGATTCATTTGCGATTTATTTAGTTTTCACCAAAAAACTTGTTAAAGTGGCCTCCTATCCGAATCATTATTTGACAACAAGATCACCTCCATATTAAACCAATTATTCTCCACAATTCTCTATATTACAAGGAACCCTGATGCAAGGTTTTGGTGCCACACCAATCCATTTGATATTTTTTCCAAGCTTATTCAAATGTAATTTATGCAAATATGAAACCTGTACCAGGTTAAAATCAATTATGGAGCCCACTTTGAAAATTAATATCTTTCACCTCACAGTGAATTCCTTAGATTTGTCAGTTGTGTTGCAATCTTCGGTTAAATGTTTACATTATTGCCGACTCTCATAATCTCATTATATGATTTAGCCAGTTTTCAAAGTTAATTTCAAATGTAGAAAACTAAGTTTGGATATTTTTACAAAAGGGTAAAAAATGCACAGTTTGATAATGTTTAAAATCAATTCATAAAACTTGCTCCAAGTTATTTCTGTCACTGGTTCAAGTGGATTTATTGGCAAAACACGTCAGAGAAAGGTATGGAGCATTGGCTTGAGAAGAATTGTTTATTTGATCACTAGATGAGGTTGCTATTGTAGACAACACGATATCACTGAGAGGGGGGTGAATCAATGACTATAAACAATTTTCAACTATGTGTGTGCAACCGATAAAGTAATGAAAACACTAGTAATCAAACACACACAAAGAATGCATCACACAACACTGTATATACGAGGAAAACCCAATGCGAGAAAAAACTCAGTGAGAAATGCTACTAGAGACTACTGCTCCAATCCAGCCTCATAATGGAAAAATGTTTTTATAATAATTTAGGGCACCAACCCAAGGAGCACCAACCCCTAGAAATTTATGGGCACCAACTCAAAGGAGCACCAAACTCTACACTATTTTGAGCACCAACCCTTGCACCGAGCACCCACTCAGTGAAATACAATAAGATAAAGGTTATTTAATAATCTGGACCTTGTTTCAAATGGATTTTGTAGCACCTCCAATCAATACTCTACCGGTTTTTACTCTTCTCTATCTCACAACCTCTTTACATACCAATTGTCTATTCACTCTCTCTGACCCCTTACCAGTCAGCCTCTGCCTTTGCTGACTTCCTCTGATCCTCACTCTGCACTCATTCACTCTTTAATTCCTTCTTACTGGTTCAACCACTACCAGTTCACTTGACTGTCAACTCTGTGACAGTTCACCGGTTACTCTATTTCTTACTGGTTAAACCCCTCTTACTAGTTAAACCTCTCCTACCGGTTCTAATTCAAATACTTAGTTGCTTAAATATTTCCAATCACACTCAGTTAGATCAAATCTCTATTCACTCAAACACTCTTTTCTTCGGCCACTGGCATCACAAACTTGGATCTTCAATTTGCATATTTATAATCAAGCTTTACTGGCAAAACAAAAAATCAAACCTTGTGTCCTAGGGTTTTCTCCACCAATCTAGATCTGTAAAAAATCAAATTGGATCTCATCTTCGAGATGGACAACCTAAAACAAATTAGATGACACCACCATATTTTATTCTTCCAATACATGTTTACTATTTTTAGCAAACACCGACCCTGCTTTTGTTAATTATATTAAATGATCTCGCAGTTCCTTTCTCTAGATCAACTAGTAGATCACTTTTCTTGCTTCGATCATGATGTCAAAGAATCAAATCTTTGTCCTTTGAACAACTTTGAGCTGAAATCCTCTGCAACTCATCCGTGATTTCCACAGTCTGCATTAAACATAGACTTAGTCGACAACTACCTCACGAACACACTCTTCACCACTACACGTTAGCCACCTGGATCCTACATGTCATCTTCATCAGTATCCACCTCAGTTCACTATGTTGGTTCAGGCTCAAGCACTGACCAAACACACAACCAATGTTTACCTACTGATTCACCTTGCCATACCGGTTATACAATAACTGGTTAACCTTCAAGCCATGTTCTTTTCTGTTCGGCTGGTTAGGACACAATACCTTTTCACTCCATATGATCCGATGCCATGCTCTATGTTATGCTTGTCCCTTGCATGCTTATCGGTGGACATGTTTACTAGTTGATACAACACCTACCTGCATATCGGATCAATATTCATCCTTCTTCACAAAGTACATACCAGTCAATTATAAACGTGCTCTCCGATTCACC
This sequence comes from Cryptomeria japonica, assembly GCF_030272615.1. Taxonomy (NCBI): domain Eukaryota; kingdom Viridiplantae; phylum Streptophyta; class Pinopsida; order Cupressales; family Cupressaceae; genus Cryptomeria; species Cryptomeria japonica. The sequence continues at coordinate 114,625,305 of NC_081412.1, read as the reverse complement.
AAACTTGATGCGGTTTCAATCACACACTCATGCCAATGCTATGAACATATATTATGAATCACAACACTTGAATCTTCTCCCATCATTTGTACTAGTGGCTTTATCACCTCTCTGTTCCTATTTACCAGTTGAGAGAAACTTAGCAGTTGTACCAAATAATAACTTATTTGACAAGCCTGTTTACCAATTGAGATCAATGACAATACAATGCCAACAGTTATTATTACAAGTTCATTAATGAAAGACATGAACAATAAGCCAACTTCAACTTAATCTCACACTATGGGCCTATCTCACAAGTATCCGCACACCCACTAGAGCTACCCCCTATTCACTTGCTTATGGTGTAAAGCCATCTTGCCCATTGAGGTCGAGTAACCATATTTACAAGTCTCCTTATGTGATATGATCAGTGACGAAGATTACAAGGTCTCCCGCTTACAAGATTTGGAATTGTTAGATGAGTGTTGATAGAATACATTTAATCATCTGAAAGCACATATATATATATATATATATATATATATATATATATATATATATATATATATATATATATATATATATATATATATATATATATATATATATATAAAAAAAAAACAATGCATGAGCTGTTTTTATAATCATAAGGTGAAACCTCAAACATTTGAGGTAGGTGACTTAGTCCTAAGAGAAAACTCTAAAAATCAACTAGACAAAGAGAAAAAGGGGAAAATTTGAACCAAATTGGTTTGGGCCTTAAGTCATCATAAATAGTTTATGGCTTAGGTGCATATTAGTTATCAACACCATGAGGAGAACCATTGGATGATCCTATTAATAGCATGAACCTTCACAGGTTTTATGCATATATTTTCCAAGAATCCATTAAAAATACAAAAAAAAAGAAAGTGAACATAAAAAAATTATCACTTTAGTGAAAACCTTGAAAATAGGCGCCTTGTGACACAAAAAATTGATAAATTGAAAAAAAAGTAAAGAGAAATAAATTCTTTTAATGGTGAAAACCATTTCGGTTGTGCCCTGGGAAAGTACCATGGTGAAAATTGGGTTACCGATGCCATGTGTAGGGAATTTTTCTCCTCCCTCCCTCAGGACTCAATTTTGCCCTTTCACTTTGCACACACTCACAATCTATCATTCCGTAATAAACTTGTCCATCCCCATCATGGCTTGTTATCAATCTAACTAGTATTGATTCACCATCCATAATAAACTCTTTCCAGCTTTTCCCTTCACCCATAATAAATCAAGTGCTATCTATAACTGGGGGCATATCCTAAACCTAGTGATGGAAGTGGATTCTTGACGTCACATGTTTTGAGGAGCATCATCTTTTCATTCCTTCCTTCTTTTCATGTACAATCTGCAATAAAAGATCACTTGTATCATTAATCCATAATAAAGTTTTCACGCTTCTCTTTAATAAAGTATTGATTTCATGGATTAAGTTGGTTTTAGATGAGTCATAAGTAGTAGTGGTCTTTCAACAAATCAATCTTTTGACAAACTTTGACTACAACAAGAATTTTCAACATTATTTGTCCTATAGTAGCATGACAATATTGTGACTAGATCAATCATGTTAACATATGTGGTATGATACACTTCTAACTTGAGGATTTCAATTTATTTTGGTGTCAAGTCTTTGATTTTCTTTTGATTTGATCTTTTGTGGTGTCATGCTTCCTATGCTTCTCAAGGATGTCTATGGACTAGAGTGGCTGGGATGGAGCATGATCAACTATTTTGTTGTTTGTGGACTGTCTCTTAGTAATACTATGACTCATCCAAGGATATGAGGATACTACGGGTCTAGTGTGAATGGGGGCATTCCTTTTTTATGACTATCTAATCTCCATGCAAATGATATAATGAATATCTAGGTCGAACATATACCTAGATGGTCACAACACGTTTTCCATAATAATCTCAATGATAATAAACCCACAAGAAGCTCATTTCACCTCCATATATTCTACCTTTTATTATCCTATCCTTTCATATCCCTTTGTCCCATGTAGTCATGCATCATCTGAATGAGTATAATGACACACAAAAAATAAAATCATGCATGCATCTTGAATCGCCACATAGTTAGTCATGCATATAATCATAATATAATTATCATGCATAAATCTTGTATTCATTGTATTAGTACATGAGCATTATAAATACATTCATCCATCATATAACATCATAACATAAATATCATTTAGAACATGCATCACAGTCATGCTAGGATCATGTAAATCATCATAAGTAAAATGCATATCTTAAACATCATCACATAGGTCATAATTGCATCATGCATCTATACACATACATCATATCTGAATCACAGGATTATATAAGAGAATATGAAACATCATATAGAATAAATGAATCATCATAAGCATCATACATAAACAACATAATCATGCATCATCACATAAGGATATAGCCGCTAAGAATAGGTCTCATCTCATATAAATATCAATAATATAATTAGTGTCATGATATAATGACGTCAAATCTCAAAATAGCTACAAAATCACCCAAAGGTGTCTACATCATCATACACAAATGTAGTATTGGTACAATATGGTTTTAGAAAGGGGCTATTATGAACTACCACCCTTTGACTCTAATGGTTTGTGTGGACTTTGAGATCTCGAAGGACCTACCCAAGTTGAACCTATTGCTGTCCTGGCTCTAGGTGGCCCCATCACCCCTTCACTATCTAATCTCTATTGTTGTCCTCGACTCCTAGCCTTAGACTAGTACAAAAGTATCTACTCTTTGCCTAGCTGGCACAACAAACTCAAAAAGGTTTCGCTAGTACACTATCTCCTGCGTTGCTCTATATACATAATCAATACTTGAGGCAACATCACCTCGCCTTATTATCTAACCATTCTCAATGGAAAAGTATTCTCTCCCATACCTCTCTATAGAAACATCTCTCTCTATTGTCAGTATCCAAACTTTGTCTCAGAGTGATGCAATCCACCCTTCTTGGACCTGTATCTGGTCCACCAAAATCCACAGTCGGGCTCTCATGGCCCCAAAATTCGTTGGCTCATCAAAACCATCTCCTCCTATGGGTTTCTTGTATCTACCCTCCCAATCCCATCCCTATCCTCTTTCCCATCCCTCCTCTCCCTCAATCTGGTGTGGGGCATCCTGTCCTTGATAGTATGCACCCTGTCCCTATGGCTGCATCAGTGGCACATATATCCTTGACACTTATCTCCTGCCTCCTCTCCCTTGTGGTGGCCTAGGTGGTTTTCCTCTCCTCCCCTCATCTCCCTCATCATACCCCTCTAAGCCACTGCGTCCTCTCCCTTGTGGTGGCCTAGGTGGTTTTCCTCCCCTCCCCTCATCTCCCTCATCATACCCCTCTAAGCCACTGCCTCTTCTCCTCCTCCTTTGTCAGCAAGTTGGTCTCTCTCCATCTATATCATCCTCAAGCCTAGGCATGGGCTCGCCAACACCTATCAACTATGGAAATGGATGCACTTATAAGTAAGCCTCACAATTAGGTGTCATCCGAGCATCCACAATAACCAGCTTGAAGTCCCAAACCATAGGAGTCAATGTTTGGAAATCGGCCACAACAACCTCATAAGATAGACATGATCCCCATCAAGGAATCTCTCGTTTGGTCTGTGCAAAATATGCAGAACTTATCGGTTGACCCTGTACCCATCCAAACTATCGAAAAACCTTGCTAGATAGATGTCTCTCAATGATATACATTGTCCTACCAATGAGACACCTACTCTGATAATAGTATGGGAGATCTATATTATCATCCTTCCACAACTTGCAATCCAAATAAGATCACTAGGTGACTTTGTCAATATCATCGATCATTTGCCTCCAGGACTCCATCTTCCTGAGGAAAGGTTGGGAGATGACCATGCTATACATATCTACATAAGGTTGTCCAACCACATGTCCTCTATAGAAATTTGGCCTAGTCACAACAATATGCTTGTAAGCCCATATCTAAAGAAGTGTCACACCTGCAAATATCTCACAACTACTCAAATAGACAAACTGGTGTAGATCATGATATAGATGAGCCAACATGCATAGTCTCCAAGAAAACTAAATCCCATGTGAAAGCATCATGCCTATAGCTTGGCCCCAACCAATGGACATCCCATGAGTCATGCGGTCTGGACAGATGTAACTACTAATCACCCTATCTATAATGGCTGCTTGAGATGACCTAACCGAACCCACCTCATACATCTCATCCAAATTGATGTGCCTACCACAGACCTCCAAAACCTAACAATCGAACACATGACGTAGAGCATCAATATCTCCTCCCTCTCAATCATAGACCACCATCTCCTCATGGATAGAGATGTGTAGAATAAAACAAACATCCTCCAGTGTCACATACATCTCCTCGGTTCGCAAGTGGAAAGTGTAGTGCTCATTCTACCATCGCTTGGCCATCATAGATATCAAACTGAAATTCATTTAAATCTTGGGAATAAAGGTAGCATGCCATAGTCTTAACAATCCCAATGTTAGTTGACCATCCTTTGTCAATTGTGGCCTCAGTATTTATGTCCTCAGAAACCTCTCTTGTGAATCTAGAGGGGCTAATTCAACCTACAATCATAAGTATATACTCATGTTAGCATCAAAATCATGTCAGTCTTGTGTGAGATTTATCAGATCTATCTCGCAACTTTATCAACTTTATCATCTTCATCAATTTCTTTGCAACCTACCTTATGAGGGCACTCACCAAACTTCATCAATATGATGATTTATCTAATTGGCCATTTCTGTTTATCATAGTCACAACTAGTTTTTCTTTTATTGGGACCATAAAAATGCTTATGTTTATAAAAAATGTGCTAATAATCCATATACGTAGTTTTATAGTGCAAAAACACACTTTACCCTATATGTAAATGTTTATCATAGACGTGATAAGAAACCATATACGCCTTTATTAGTGTCATATACACACTTTGACCATATATGTGCTATTATTCATCATGGACATGCCAACATTGAGCCTAAATGCATTTTTACCATAAACGTACTTTTGTAGACCCTAGATGCATATTCCTAGACAATAAAGCACTAATACCCTATACGTGATAAGATTCAACCTAGATGTGCTAATATGTAACCTATACACAATTTTAGCATTTTCCTAACTGCTACGTTTTTGGAAAAATGCATTCTAGCCCTATTAATGATGCATTAAATGCAAGAAATTGAAAGTATGATAGGGTACATATTGGCTCGCCACACTCCTCAGGCTGCTTGTTCCGTTAGATGTGTTTGAATCAATGGAATCTCTCCGCCATAGCTCCACTACTGTTCTCTTTATTTCTCCTTCATTGTGCACCGTGAACAATGGAAGTGATGGATGAAAATGAGGGGGTCCCTCTTCCTAGCTCCTATTTATAGAGGTGTTAATCCTAGCTACTCGTATGACTCTCTGTGGTTGCCGTGATCCCTCAAGACCCTGTTTTTGCCTGTCTTCAACCTTTTCACCTTCTTTTTCATCCTACTTATCCTTTTTCCAACCTTTTTCTTTTCCAAAGATTGTCTGAATTTTTTGAAAACTTTTCACCCAATCTCTTAAGGGGGCATGTCGTCTTCCTTACTAGGAGCAACTTATCATACTAGTGCTTTAATTTTCTTTGAAACAACACAACAAGCTGCATTGTCTCAAAGGGGCAAAATGTAGATACATAAAATTGTCCTCATCTAACTAAATACATATTTTGTTTATTTAATTATTTTGTCCTAAGCCATCTATTAATTAAATATATATATTTTTATTTAATTATTTCATTAATCCTCGTTTAGCCTTTCCCTATTTAAATAAATTTTTATTTATTTAAATTATCGTTTCCCTAGATTTAAAAATATTTTATTTATTTGATTGGCCCACCTCTTCTATTAATTAAATAAATCTTTATTTATTTAGTAATTCATTAGCATTTTCCCACTGTTTTCCCTCCATGACACTTTCCATTCATCTTTTAATTTACCTTTAACCACCTCTCTAATATTTTCCTATTTCCTATACCTACCCTTTAATCTGAGCCGACTATTTATCCTTCCAACTCTTAATCCTAACCCTTCATTTCTAGGGTACTCTATATAAAAGAGGATCCCTTCTCTTTATCCATCCTTAATACCCGAATTCCCTAATAAGTGATAAATCACTCAAGAATCTACACAACCACAATCCAATATTTATTGAGCTCTTGTGCACACACAAAATGTGAGAGCAACCAACATATAAAAGAAAGATCAGTGAAGATAGGAAACAATAAAGATCAAACCCTGATGAGCATGCGATGGTATAATCTTTCATATTTGTTTCTTTTTCATGTTTTTAGGTTCTTCATTGATGTATGGTGGATTTCATTGTATAACTAGGGTTTTATGTGGTTGAATCTTATTTGGTTATAAAATATTTAAATTCGCTATTTCACCATGCACAAATGCAATTGTCTTATGCCAACACCCCCTACATCTTTTAGGGAGCATACTTTGTCCCAAGCCATTGGTGTAAATTTGTTTTGTTTCTTTGGTCCACTCCAAAAAATTTCCTCATGATTTGGTTTATCTTGTCTTCTTCTTCTCTCAGGAACTTCAGGCACGAAATTGAGTATATTGGAATGGCTAAGAGAATAGCCTTAATCATCAACAACCTACTTGACGAGGTTAACCATTTCCCTTTTGCTTTTGTAGCTAATTATTAAATTCTCCCAATAGAAATTTTTATTTATCCTTGCAAACAACAATGTTCCCAATAACCTCATTGGAAGAGAAACAATCCGTAGATCTAGAATTCTAGAGATGTCTCTTTACAATCTCAGATGAGTGTTTAAGAAGAATACCTCATATTTCCTCTAATTGATGCTTTGACCCAAGGCCCTGCAATATCTATTGAAATAGGTTTTGATCATCCTTGCCTTAGTCCAACTTGCCTCACCAAATAGGATGGTGTCATTTGTAAATTGTTTGTGTTTGGTTGATCTCATTCCAGTTGTGATTTCAATTTCCTTCCATTTACTTGCTTCCATGAGTTGTTTGATATGCCTCCCCATAGCCTCGACCATAATCATGAATAGGAAGGGTGATAGGGGATCCCCTTGTTGGGTCCCCCAAATCATGGAGAAGAAGCCATGAGTAGATCCATTCATCTAAATTTTAGGGTTGATATACAACTTCTACCCCAACTAATCCAATCTTACCCAAACCAAAATCTCCCAAGTACCTTCATTAGAAATTGTATGTCTACTAGGTCATAAGCTTTGAGTATGTCCGATTTGAGTAGCATGCTAGAAGGTCTTGTTTTTTTGATTGTGTATTGCTTCATGGGCAACTATAATGCCTTCCATAATCAATATCCCTAGGAGAATCCACTCTGCTCTTTAGATATTATAGTCTTTAGAGTGCGCTTTAGCCTATTTGCAATAATCTTGGTTATCACTTTATAAACAGTGTTGAAAAGGGCAATAGGTCTAAAATATCCCATGGTCTGTGCTAACTTCTTCTTAGGGATGAGAGATAAGAAGGTGTGGTTGATTGATCCCAACATAGTCATCTTTTTCCTTGATTCCTCCACTAATTTTGTTAGATCACCCCCCACAATATCCTATAATTGCTGGAAGAAGCTTGCAGGGAAACCATCTGGCCCAAGTTCTTTGCTAGGGTTTAATTGGAAGACTACGGTCTTGAATTCTTCTTTCAATATTTCCATGAATAAGGTTCTATTATGTTCCTCACTGAGTATAGTCAGGATTGCACTTAGGATGTATTCTTTATCTTCCCCACTTTCCTGTTTTTATTTGTTGAGGATATCATAGAAAAATATCACAGTCTTCTTATTGAATTCATCCATAGTTTGCACCATCTCTCCATTTTCCTTCATGATCTCTACAACACTTTTCTTTTTTTTTATTAGCTGTTGCAGTTTTATGAAGGAATTTTGTATTTTTGTCTCCTTTCTTCAACCAAACCTCACTAGATTTTTTTCTCTAGTAACATTCTTATTTAGCTTCAATCTCCATAAGCTCCTAAGGCTATTTCATCTTCATACTCTTCCATGGTCATTCCTTTGTCTATGATTATTTTTGTTAAGTGTCGATAGCTCCTTTTCCACCCTCCCTTTTTCTGCAAAGATGTTCTTGAAGTGCTCTTTATTCCATTCTCTTAGCTTGTTATTCATGTGCTTGATATTTTTACTTATCTAAAATAATTTGGAGTTGTTGCCAACATCCATTTCTATCCACCACCTTTCAATTAGGTCTTTCACCTTGCTATCCCTTAGCCACATGTTCTCAAATTTCAAGGGGAAACTAATCTATGTGACCTCAAGTGTGACATTGAGTTTGACTAAGTTCCACTAAGAAGTGGTCTTATTATGTATAGGGTATAATCCTATCCTTGTTCATCCCATCCTACTCCTCCCATTCCCCAACAATAAAAAATCTGTCAAGCCTCTCTGAAATGTTGGTAAAAACTTTCCTCCTATTGTTCCATGTTAATGTTCCATTCTCCGTTTTAATATCAACAAGTTGATTATCATCCATAAACTCCTAAAAATTTATTTATATGCTTGTAATCCTATTAAGGCCCCCCTATTTTTCTTCATTATCTAATGTAGCAGTGAAATCTCCCCCCATAATCACACATTCTCCATCCTATATTGCATCAATACGTTTGTGATTTGTTTCCATGTCTCTCTTTTGTCCATTGTTGAAATTGGGCCATATACATTTATTATGAGGTACTTCCCCTTTATTTGTAGTGTCTTACATCTTATCATTGACCATTTTTTCCTATCCTCTATCTCTTCACATTCCACCTAGAAGGGGTTCCATAGAAAACCCAAGCTGCCAGAAGCTCCTTCTAAGCTAATAAAATGCCTTGCCCACATCTTCTAGCTTTTCAATCTCTTAGCACTTTCATCCTTACTCTATTTAGTTTCTTGAATGAGAACAATATCTACTTTTGATTAATCAATTGCCCCTCAGGAAGGCAGATATCCTTCCCTCATCTCAATTTTCTTTGACCTACTGCATTAGTTGCCATTTGCAATTTCACCTTGGCTAGTTTGGGGCCTTATTTCCCTTTGGCCTTAAGGTTAGCCTTTTATTTATTTATTTTAGACTTGGTTTGCTCAAACATTATTTCCTCCATTATTATTCCCTCCTCTAAATCCTCTCCTTCTTCACTCTCACATTCTGTGTCCTCTTCTACTATATATTCTTCGCCTTCTAGATTTATTTCTTTCATAAGTCTTCTATTGTCATTATCAGGGCTTAATTGGATGGTTTCCTTTACCTAATCTTCATTAACTTTATGCCTCCCTCCATCTTCTTGATCTTGTCTATTTAAGGTATCCTTTGGCGTTTCTAAACTTATTTCTATTGCTTCTACTTTCTAGCTTTCTTACTCCTTTCCTTGGACTTCTATATCTTGACTCTGCTCCCATGGTGTCTCATTTTCCTCTTCCTATTCTACTTCCTTATTGTCCCTTTTTAGTAATGAGCTAAGGGGGTTCAATGTTTGTGTTGTTTGGTTTAATTCCTTTTCTTTTCTAGTGAATTCTTGCTCACTACTTTCATTCTGATCAACCCCCTTTTTCCTCAACTATAATTTCCAAGTTGGGCTGACTAGGGGATATCTTTAGCCCTTAAACTATCTTCATGTTTCCTCCCTCACTGACTATCCCCTCCTCTGGGACCATTTATTGTTCAAATGTATTGATTGGGTCAATAATCTCTTGAGAGTTGATAACTGTTTTCACATATCTTTCTGCCTTGTTTGACGTGACCACACTCCAACACTCTAATTGCTCATGTTTTTTTAGATTTGCATATAGGCCAGATTTCCATTTTAGCCTCTCTCTCTAGCTATTGCTTCCTTATTCTCAATTTTGTATAAATCTCAAATTAGTGAGGGATTTGGGGGTATGACATGAGGTTTAGGCATATCATTACATAAGTGCCATAACGTCTATCCTCCATTTTGTTTTCTACCTAAATAAGGGCTCTAATTTTTTGTCCAATTTATTTTAGAGTCTTCCTCCTAGTACTATGTAGGCAGGTTATACATTCAAATCCATAAAAAATACCGCTTCAATTTTATGCTTCCATGGATCAAAGTTAGGACACCATTCCTTCATGTACATCCTAGATCCATCCAACATATGTGGTCTATGATTGAAGACTGATGATCTTTTTGCCTCCAATCCAAATTCCACCAAAAAGAAACCATTCGACAAGGATCTAATATGGACATGGGTACTTTAGTGTTGGTTGCACCATTCACTCAATTTTCCAAATATAGGTACTCTACCCTCCCATTTGACAAGAAGACCTACTTCTTAAAATTTATTCATTGAATTTTAATTCCTTCTTACTCTTAAAAAATATCAATGATTTTACTTAGAAATTTGGGATCATGTGACATACCTTTGTTGTTGTTCCAATTTGAAGTTGACATTGATTTTAGATGTAGTTCGCCCTTTCATTTCCATAGTTTTCTTTCTCTTCTCCACTCAGGTCCTTGACGATTTTCCTTGTACTTAAATTGCCAATTTCTTGAAGAGTCTGCATTGGTTTGACCTTTTTAGTAAAACCGCCCATTTCATTAATTGTTTGATTCATTGTTGCATTTCTCTTTGGGTTGATTTATCCCCTGATCTTTTCCTATTTGTGTCATCAGGAAGTGTTTATTCTATTCCCACCCTTTTTTCATTGTCAATTCTTGCCCTCCTTCTTAATGCCATTCTTGGTTAGAAATCATGTGATATTTTCATTGTTTCTCTGATCAAGAAATCTCTTCTAGCTATTTTTGGCATCACTTTTACCATAATTACTTCATGTCCAATTAGAGATCCAATGATTTCCATTCCGCTCCACAACCTATCATTCCCTTGCTTTGTCAGTTCTTCACCACTTTTTCTTTTGATTATAGCATTTGTCTACCCATCTACCATTCTCATAAACCCATTGTGAAATACCTTTCTTCTCTTTGTTTGCTCCCCACCTGATGAAATTTGCATAATATTATATTCCAAGGAGACTCGGTATAATATATATTAATAGTATTAAGATAATATTATATTTGCAAACTAATATAATAAATTTGAAACACTTCAAACATGAGGGTGATATGAAATAATGATGGTTGGCAATAATTACTTTTTGGTAGTGTTCTCATGCATGGCTAATAGGAACAAGGCTTTTGAGGGGGGATTATATTAATATAACCAAGTTGGTATATTCATCAAACCTTGGCATGTGGGTTTCAATCCTACTAAGGAGATCTTATCAAGGGTTCCTATCTAGGTTTAGCTTCCATGCCTTCTACTTGAGTTCTGGATAAATGATATATTTCATATGATTGATCTTTTGCTTAGCGATTCAGTTGGTTTGACTCAACAAACTCTGGATACAAAGGTAATTAGTTTTGTTCGAATTTGTATTGAAATTGATTTGAATAACCCTTTACACTATATTCTATGAAAATAAGACTTAGAAACTCTTTTTGGATTCAACAGTTCGACTATGAAACTTTATCTTTTAGGTGTTAACATTGTCATGGTTATGGACATCTCCAAAGAAAATGTCCTCACTTCAATAAAGTGACTGTTGCAACCAATTCTCATTCTATGTTTACTCCTAAGCTTGATAAAGGAAAGGCCCACATGACTGATGAAGTTATAGAAAATGAGGGCTTTATTCTTATTAAATCCCACAAAAAGGGGAGATGTTAGAAGATAACTCTCAAGGATATGCAAAATGATGAGACCTTTAACCAGTTTGATGTTTTAGAAGACATAGTTCATGAAGAGGATGTTGATTATTCCAACTGATTGTCCAAGTAGCCCCTATGAGGTAGCCAGTCTCAAACAATAGGGACTCAGATAAGTGTCCAACTTGATAAGATATTTGATTAGGGATAAGGAGCTAATCAAAATCCTCTACACTTTAGACCCTGTTAGACCAAGGTGGGTGTACCTATATCAATACCCTTATAGTCCTAAATCTTTGATGAGTGGGAATTGTGACAGATATGTTCTTTGTGTATGGAAATCAAGTGGATGTATAAAATCAAGTGAATTTGGCTATATCCTTAATTCATAAGATTTGAAAACCTTGAGAATAGATAATTCTAACCCTAAATTTTTTAAAATTAAAACAAACTTAAAACAAAATAACATGAAAAGGAAATATATTTTTGATTTTTCAATGATGCGCTAAAGTTGCAAAGACAAGAAGAACAATTGGTGCCTATCCTAGGGTAGATGGAGTCATGAATAAAACAAAACTACTTGAAACAACTGGAACATGTCAACCGGAAACAAACATATTGTATTTGATTAATAACTTATATTGATCAAAATATAATAATGAATTGTAAGCTTTAATATCCAAGAAAAGACTCTACAATAACTCTGTATTTGACTTAAGGATTTAGTCTTCTAGTTTTGAAGAAGCAGAAATCAAACACACATAAGAAACACAATGCATAGACAAAATCAAAGAAGTCCTTGACCAATGATTTCATAATATTTTAAAATACAAATATTGGAAGCAACCTGAAAATGATTGAACTCTGATTAAAAGATGTTTTGATATCATATATGATTCAAAGTGCCAAATGTATTCATGAACTAACATAAAAACTAAAATGAAAACTTCTCATACACTTACTTTACAAACTTACAAACAATTATATAATTTCTAAGACTCTAACTACTTGAAAAGGATATAGAAGAACCTTGAAATAAGGCCTTGAATTCCATTTTATATGATAAGGGAGAAACAAGCTTCGAACCTTTTACAAAAGATAATTGGTAGTAGGTAACCACCTGATACACTAGAAGACAAACAACTTTTTTAGCTATTGACATAATTAGACATTCTCTTTGATTCTTCGTAGGTGGTAGTTGTTATTGATAATTTAAAACCTCCTTTTTTTCTCATAAGTCTTCTTATCAAGTTGAATAAAATATAATAATCCCACATACATACTAAACTACCTTGACAGAGAGAAACTTATTGTATATTTTAATGAGTATGTTATTAATGCTCAAATCTTTGCAACTAGTCTTCAATTTTTTTTTGGTATGATTAGAATTAAGCTGAAAAAGGTATCATATTAATGCTCAAATATTTGCAAACAATCTTCAATTTTTTTTTGGTATGATTAGAATTGAGCTAAAAATAAGATCAAATATTTATTTTACCTTTCAAAAATATAAAAGAGCAAAATTTACAAAATTTCAAAAAAAGTGGGAACCAACAGCTATTTCATGGTTCAAAATTTCAAAACGTTTTCTTAGAGAGAATCAACAATTCACAGAGCTTCAACTCCTTCTTCCTTGAACTTCTAAATCCTATGGAGATTCCTTTGATAATCCTCCTCATCATTTTTGCCTCTTTCTACCTCAATCTATGTCAATCCTAATTCAAACTTTAACAAAGCATCCAAGTATGAATCCAACTTTTGCACTGTTTGTGTTTCATCTGCATGTATTTCAACTAACATTGGGTCCAAAATTATTTTGATCTATGATTTCCACTTCATCTTTGATCTCAATTATTTCTTTCCCTCACTTTCTTTCTTCTCTTTATCAAATAGGGAGGCATATGACAAGTGAAAAGGCTTATAAATTTTGTGAGTTCTATTCTAGCCATCTTTGTGTATATCTTGTCAGTGAACAATATTTGAATCAAATCATTCAACTTTTCCTTCATTTCACTAATCAACTCATCAAAATATTTAGGAAAAGGATTCTCAAGACAAACTTCTAAACCATCTATAAGTTTTTTCAAAAAATAAACTAAGCAAGCAATATACCTTTGCCACCTTATATGGGATAGATAAAAGTCCATGAGCTCCTTGTTCTCATCCCATGCTACTTCTATATGATCAAAGATTTCTTTAAATCTAGACCCTAGGAAAGTCTCAATTATTTTTTTCGTAGTCTTGATATTTTCTTTGCTTGCATCTTTATAGAGCTGATCAATCTCCTACTTTATTTTTGAGTTTTCAATCCTTGCAACAACTAGGTCATTTCTTATATCTAATGCTTCTTCAGAAGATTAATGTATTGGAGTTGTTAAATACCGAGAAGGCTTAGAGTATAATTTCTCCTCCAATTGTTTGACTCTATCCCAAAGAATCTTATTATCCTCTTCTGCCATTTTGGACACCTTATGTGTAAACTTTGCAACATTCATTGATAGGTTAGTGGGCTCTGTGGCTGTGGTATTTGAAATTGTTTTAAGAAAAAGTTAGTCATATAGCTCATCTTGATGTTGAATCATTGAGGGATTTTGAGTAGTCGGGTTTAGAGACTAGATAGCCAAAATATTTGTAATGGTATAAATTTGGAATTAGGGTTTCAAAAAATAAAACCACTAACTAGATAAATTAACCTTACATTGAAATAAGGGGGTAAATCTAATAGATCTATCCATAATTTGATTAGAAAAGGAGCTAAGAATACTAATTAGATTTACCAATTTTTGTGGTGTGTGAGTCTCCTTCTTTCTTAGTTTAATTTTGAATGTAATTATTAAATTAGGGTAGAATGAGGGATAATTGAGGTAATTTGACAAAAAAAATAAGTTACAAATTTCCCACGAATCCATCAACTGAGATTTGGGAAAAATAAGATGTTTAGAACTTGTTCCTACAAGTTTGGTCTCATTTTTCAGGACTAGGTAGCACAAATATACCCTATTCCTCCAAATTTTTGACCATCAAAAGTTAACCTATTCATCATTATCAACACTACTAGATTTCCTGAGTATAGCTCCTACACCTATTCCTATACACATAAAGAGAGGGAAATATGTTGGGGATAGGGTTTGTCTAAGTCAAACATCAGTTTAGGAATTAATCTTGAATGAAATAATACAAATATTGAAATAAATGTTAAAGATATATACCTCAGATCTGCAATTGTTGATGATGATGCAATATTCTTTCAATGTCATCACAAATATTGAATGTAATGTAATGATAGACACATTAACATGAAAATCCCTAATCACACACACATTTTTGAATGAATATTGATGTAATTTTGCTCCACAATGCTTGAATGATGAATATGCAGCCTTGAATCTCTAAAAATGCTTGATATGAATGCTTCATAGATGTACAAATAATAGGGTTGGAGTCTTAGATCTAAAATGAATTGATAGGATATCTTCATATAGGGTTCCCTAGGTAAATTACCGATTAGGCCAACCTCCAACAATCATGTGTAACCTTGAGAATCAAATGTTATCAGGGAGACGTAGCAATTGCCCCATTTCAAATTGAGACCCATTTGAGAGGGACCAGGGCATTTTGGGGCACCCTAGTTCAAATCAAGGAATACCATGCCTTGGTCCTTCTACAAATAGGACCAAAATAAGCAGCCAAGGGGGAGGTGACGTAGAGTGGATTGTCTCTTACTGGTTTGTGCTACCTTGTGTAGGTATCTCCTCCAAGATACATAAGAACCATCCAATGATTCTACACCTCACACCCTCCAAGGGTCTGCAAGACTTACCCTCTCCGACATTCCCAAGGCCCTTAGACTAGAATAAGCACTTGTTGTTTTGTGAGTTCCATTTTCTTGGTTAGGAGATCTTGTTTTTCCCACTCCCTTTCACACTCAACCTGAGAGTTCAACCCCTCTACCACATGAACTTCATTTCCCACACTACACACATAAGGATGGATAATTTTGATTGGATTCCCAACCCTAGCCCTTTCTCAAGAGATTTTACCTTTATTGGTTCCAATTTTTTCAAGCAAACTGCACTTTTAGGCCTAATCGAAGACCTAATTTCTAGTAGCCCTATCAGTGGGGTAATCTGCATTTATCCGCTAAACTTATTAACAACCCTATGAATTTTTTTATGTTCTAGACACCCTTTTGGGGATTACATACAATATCTCAAAGTTAGAGGTGGGTTTTGTCATTAACATATCTAACCCTTACTGATTAATTAGGCCGAATTGCCCCCTTCCTACACCTTAAAAATAGGGATTGGTCAAAAATCCTTCACCGATCCATTTGCCTGAGTGAATTCATGATAGTTTAGGGTCTGTGCTTCCATATAAAATTCTAGTCCAATCATACTTCACCTCCATCCACCGGACTCACCCAATTAGGGCTTGTTATCCATGATTCCTAATGCTTGCCAACTCAACGTGCCAAGCCTAGGGTATGGTGGCAAATCTTTGATTCGACTTCCCCTGAATCAAAAACAAAAAGAAAACATAGTATACATAACAAAATAACATTCCATAAGGTTTTAGAGAGGATATCCACCATGAAACGTTAGGTTGGAGCCATTTTGCTTTCAAAACCTGGTTTTTAGGACCTTTGAACCCGCCTGTAATAAAATGAAGTTTATTCACAAACTACAACACTTCAAGACTCCAAATAAAAAAAATGAAGGTAAGACACTAGTCTAACAATCCATGATCCTATTTTTGGATTCTCAATCCATACAGGCCGTACAAACTTGCAAAGAACAACAAAAACTTGATAGAACATACCAAATAGGAAACCAAAATTTGTCTATTTGCTTCAGTTCTTCAACCACCTTCAACAATCGATTTTCATCGGTATTTTCCAAGCCTTATATTGTACTTGGAGCAGTTACATATTCTCACAATCAAATGTGTCAACCAACTAGCCGTTGTTGTCTGAAATGTTGCAAAGTTGCTATGAGCAACTTTTGCAACTTTTACAATTTGTTGCATAGGTGATCAACTTTGCTCAAACCCAAACTTGGTCACTTCCAAGTGACTCATATAACCTTAACAACTTCAAAACAACATCAACCAACCTACATTAACCCAAAAACAACTTATCCTATTAAGTTCTCTATGTGAGGCCCTACCCCGAGCCATCATAGCATTGCAATTATTTTTCATGTTGGACCTATTATTAACTTTATTTTGATGCATTATGGATATAGATTCTATATGATCTAGTGATTGGATATCATTGATATGATGTATGCCATTTATTTTTGATTTGCAGTACTTCATTTATGATGTACAAAACATGGATGCATGCCTTACGAATGATTGAATTTTATGATGATTACGATGATGTCATTGAGTAAATTATTTCATATGGATTCTATTGGATAATTTATAATTTGATTGTTATGATTTAAATTGTATGCAAAGTGTCTGATTTGTATTCTTTTCCTATATTAATATTGCATATGATTATTTAAGATTATTAATGTGCAAAGTGAGTTGTGTAGGAAAACTAATCCATGTGACCATGGAAACTATTAGGAGAATCAAGCTAAACCTATGTGCGTTTGTGAAGCCAAGGGTTGTCTATTTGGAGAGACAACGCCTCATGTGTAATGTGTTATATTTGTAAATGTGAATGCTTGAATGTGTGTGTAATATGTATTTGTTAATTTTGTTAATTCCAAAAAGGGAGATGCCATGCGTATTATAGTATTGTGTATTTTTATGGTGTTACTTGACACTGGTGTTGTGAAGTGAGTTGGCAATGACATGTCCCTTGGAGGGAATTTGTATAGCCAATGCATTATTCAAAATATATTAGTGTGGTCCCAATAGAGTCTTGGTTAGAGAGCCATTAGAATGGTCAACTCAAGTTTGACCCGCAGGCAAACTTTAGGTGAGTTTCTGGAGGGTCAAACTAACTCCTAAGGTTAGGTTTAGGGCATTTTTGAAGTCCCATATGTTATACCTATGGGTAAAGGTCAATTTTAGCCATGTGACCACTCACATGTGACTGTCAAGTCATCTTAAAAGTTATTTTTCCAAGATGGACGAAAATTCAACTTTGGAGGATTTCTCCTTGGGTAGACAACCTTCCATTTGAGTGATAGTTGATCTTCCCCACTTTCTCTTACCTTTTTCAATTTCCAATTTTAGAGACCATGTAAGAGGTTGGGAAGACCAATCATGAGATCTCACATCCTTTCCAAGGAAGTTGGAAAGTGTGAGAAGAGCCTACTTAGGGAAGGGATTCAAACTTAGGATTTTGATCACCCACTCTCCAATTTTGGAGACTTAGAGTTGTTGAAAAATTGGATTTAGAAGTTGCATTTTTAGTTTTGGAAAGAAAAGACTAGTGGATTGGGCAGATCTCCTTCAACCATTCCTCACACCATTTGTAGGATCAATGGTTGGTAGTGTTCTTCCATGCATTTTGTATACCATTGTTAAATTTGAAGAAAAATTGTTTTTGTATTTATATTTTTTTGTTTATGTGATTTGTGGAGTTGAATGTTGAGTTCCTTCTTTGTGTTTGTTTTTGTGATTTGTTGATTATTTTGTGTTATGGGTGTTTCAAGGCCATACTCACCCTTGGGAGGGTAGAGTAGCCTTGGGGTGAAGAGCTGCTTGACAACCTATGAGTGTAGAGACTCTCTTCTTAGAATAGAGAGATACACAAGGGTTATGGGACCCTTGCTGCATTATTTTTATGCTTATGCAAAAGCGGGTCATAAGGGGAGATATGGGATTGTAATCCATGGGGGACATAAGGTTTGTTTTGGGTCAAGTATGTGACTTGAGTTAGTTGTATTTTGGTAGCCTTGTGAAGGCATTTGTTCCTCTTTCTTGCAGATCTCCTCTAGGTGCTTGGTCCACCTTCACCCCACAAAGTTAGTCGCATAGTGACAATGTAAATCAATGGGTTGGGAGTTCATGTGTTGTTTAAGTTCTTCTTTCTTATGTGGTTGAGTTTGTTTGTAACCCGTTTAGTCTTGGTTCTCCTAGCTCGGGGGTGGCTTCTTGTAAGCCTAGGTTGGGAGGTGAGCCTCCATGGTCACAACCTATAAGTTTTATTTGCAGATTTTCATTTGGGATAAAGGATGAAGAAAAGCCTAGTTCATGTGAAAAGCATCCTATTAGATTCATTTGGAATTATGAAAATATGTATTGTAACAAGCCCTCATTCTTGTAGAAATGCAAGAGAGGCTTGAAGTTGTAATCTTGTTATTATTGTAAAGTGGAATCAGAAAGAAAAGAATGTATATTTACTTTGTTGTATATTCATTTCAAAGAAATCAAAGAAGCATTTAAATAGTATTCCTATATTGTTATTTATTATCATGAAATGAAGTAGGAAATGTAAACTTATTTTTTGTTTTAATGTCTATTGAAAAAGAAATATATATAAAAATAAAAGGGTAGATAAACATTTAAATAAAATGCAACTTTATCTCTTTACTCAATTTTATGTGTAAACTTGCTTAGTATAAAATCTAGCATGCAATGTTGAATAAAGCTACGTGCACTTCATTTATTTAATCTAAGCATTTTCTGGATGTGTATTATGTTAGTTGTAAAGCTGTTAATAGAAAGGAATTTTATATCAGAATGTAGATTAAACATAAAACACTTTATTTTATTAAATCATTATTGTTCAGTTAGAAATGTATTTGCTGTATTTTTATTTATTCATATAAGCACCACTTTCCATATAAAAAAAATATATAGGGAAGGATATTCCATTGCTGCTATTCCATGGTAAACAAAAAATATACTTCATATGTTTAACTTGAATTTAACCATTATTTGCATCTAGTTGTAATGCTGGTTAAATAAGAAAATAATATCTTGCTAGTTAGGATAAATAGATCTGGATATATAAATGAGAAGAAGTTCACTGTGTTTACACAGTGAGTGTAAATTTCATTGAATATATACTCATTATTAATAAACATCTTTATATAAATATATATATTAGAAATGTAAATGCTATTGAAAAATAAATCATGCTAGAAAGGAAATCACTAGATTTACACAGTGAATGTATGTTCTACATACATGTGTATATATAAATATATATATAATAAAATAAGGTTATGTTAAGTGATATGAATCTGATTGGGATATCTTCCCTCTGAAAGTATTTATATATATTATCATATATACATTTCCTCTCTCTCTCTCTCTCTCTCTCTCTCTCTCACACACACACACACACACACACACACACACACACACACACACACACACACACACACAACACACACATAGCTGCAACACAAAAAAAATAAAATTAATCAAACTAAAAAAGAAACAAGGTTAACGTTTTTTGGAAGTACTGTGGGTCGAACCCATAGGGCGGCTTCAACTGCACTATGGGTTGCGACCCATAGGGGCGGCTTCAACCGCCACTGTGGGCTGCGACCCATAGGGGCAGCCTCGACCGCATTGCGGGCCGCAACTCATAAGGGCGGCTTTGGCTACCACTGTGGGCTGCGACCTAGAGGGGCAGCCTCGACCTCCTTGTGAGCCGTGACCCCAATCTTCCCTCCATGCCCAGTCTCTACATGCCGCCACCCTAAAACAGATTGCAACTAACAAAAATCCACAGAGCCAATGGGTGAGGGGTGTCGTGGGGTTGTATAGGCCGTCAGAAAGAAAGGGCACCCTGCAAGACAAAAACAAGTGCCATGTTTTTGCCGCCTTCCTCCATGCTCGACCCTGCACCAAAAGAAAAACAAAATAAATGAATAACCCTAACCTAGATTCAGGTTAGGGTTATGTAAATAGAAAACAAAATTTTCATTCATATTGAAAACCCTAATTCGATTTAGGGATAGGGTTAGTTAAAAGGAAATAGGATACATAACTAGCTATGTGAATATAATGAAAATAAAGGGGAAACCCTAAATAGAGTAAACCCTCATGTTTAAAAAAAATAAATTGTTATATTAAAAGGGGGATACTTGAAGTTTGAAATAAAGTGATTTGGAGGGGAAATTTCCCCATTATTAATAAAGTAATTTTATAGGGGGGTTTATTATTAATATTAAAGGTTAGTTATTTTTAATAAAGAGTATTGGGGTTTGTATTTTTCTTGATTATATATTTATATATGTGTGTGTGTGTGTGTGTGTGTGTGTGTGTGTGTGTGTGTGTTTAGTTTACTTTATCTTTTATCAAAGGTGTATTTTAATTATAATGGTCAATTAAACCCGAAGGGGGTAATTTAATTGTATATGATTAATTTTCATTTATAAGGATTGGTTTAATCTATAGGAAGATTTAATCTTCTTAGTCAACTAAACATACTTATTTAAGGACATTGGAGGCATTTTCAATTAATTGCCTGTTTAATTATTATTAATATAAATAATTGTATGAATGTGAATTTAATGAATTTTGGAGTTATTTCAATATTACCAGGGATTATTATTAAATCTTAATATAATTGGAGGATTTATCTGGGTAAATTAATTAATTAATTATTAAAGTTGCGATGACTTCATAGGGTTAAATAATTCAATTTCAGAAATGGCAATCATTGTAATTGTTAAGTAAAATAAAATCTAATTTGTTATTAAATCGTTTAGGAGATTGAGATAAGACTTAAGTCTCCTAATTAAATTTAATAAATTATCACTCTCTTTAGGAACCCATTCTTAATGACACATGAGTTAACCTTTAGTGCAAACTAATTAAGTTATCTCATCTTTTGGATGTAGAACATCAAGTATTTTTAGTGTCATTTAAAAACAAATTTGTTGTTGCGTTTTGCCCAAAAGTTTGGGCATGACACTCTACCTGGCACCCTTAAGAGCTCACATGCCAACATTGGATAAACAAAGGCTCTTATGGCCCTTAAAATCATCTGAGAACACACTCAATGGCCTCTTGGCCTTATTACAAAACTAAAAACATGATTCCAACATCCTGGAACAAAGTCAACAAAAATTCTTAAATGCCCCTGCCCTGGGAGGGTATCCCATGATAGGACCCACCAAAGGGTGTTAATGACAT
Organism: Cryptomeria japonica; assembly: GCF_030272615.1. Classification (NCBI taxonomy): domain Eukaryota; kingdom Viridiplantae; phylum Streptophyta; class Pinopsida; order Cupressales; family Cupressaceae; genus Cryptomeria; species Cryptomeria japonica. Next base: position 114,603,498 of record NC_081412.1, on the reverse strand, counting down.
AAATATTGGAGAATAGGGTCAAATCAGACATAGAGAGGATGGGGATAAGACACCCTAAATTAGGAGCACAAAAATGAGGTGTAAATTGGACTAGTTACAATGCTAAATTTAGCCTCCACTGTAACGAGAGTATGAGCCTATGAAAATAATCATGGTAAAGTATAAAGATGAGAGATAGGAGCAATTAGGAGTGAGATCACAAGGATATAAGACATCACTAATTTTGAGGAACCAAGCCCCCCATATTAGGATCTTAACTCACACAATCTTATGCAAGGGCACACACAACAAGAAAAAGACAAAGAAGGAAAATGAAGACAAAAGACAAACCAAGACAAAAGACACACAACACAAAAGGCTCCAAGTCAACTACTTGAGGAGACATTGGTTCTTAGAATTATATCAAAAGAACACAAGCAATCACATAAAAAGAGCAAGAGCATGCATCAAATGATGAACCATTATCCATAAATAGCAAATATGTGAGCTCATGGGGAAGAGAAGAGAGAGAGTACATGCATGCCATGGGATAGAAATATGTGTTATGCTAGGTGATCCATGTTGGGGAGGAGAGTTGAAATAGTCTAGCTATGTTTTACTAAATCCAATCACCCTCTGCATATGCTGCTATTTGGTTTCAGGAATTAAGAATCTCATATAAGACTTTGTTTTGCCTAGTTTAAAGCATGCAACAACCTATATAAGACATGAAATGAAAATGCAAATGTGTCTAGTTTTGAGCATGAATCATCTTGTATAAGACTTTGTTTTGTCTGATTTTGAGTCTAAACACCCCGTATAAGACAAATATATGCTTGGTTTTGGGAACATCTCATGTAAGACTTTGTTTTGTCTAGTTTTGAGAAAGTGTACCCCATATATGACATATAAAAATGTTGCATATTCTTTTGGGCATGAAGCATCTTGTATAAGACTTTGTTTTGTCTGGTTTTGAGTTTGAACACCTCATATAAGACCATGCAAAATATAGTACAAAGAGGGTGATATGAAATGCCCCCCTTAAGATGTCTTGACATAATTCTATGTTTATTTCTCAAGGAAGCTAGAAACAAGGACACACACTTTCAACACTAAGGAGATACCCTTTTAGGTGACAATGTTCTTAAATCCAAGCCAAAGAGGCATTACTCTTACAAGCAAGGAAAAGATAGTTGAAAAAGAGATATCTTGCAACAAGTGTAAAGGGAATTCTTGGAGGAGAATATATTTTTGCTCAAAAGACATCTACCTCCAAGAGGAGTTTCTCAAACAAAAATAACATCATTAGCCAAAATAGAGGAAGGAGAACAAGAATGCATACCTTATCCATACTTCTAGGTGAAAGAGATTCTTGATGAAGAATGACACACTTTTGAACTGAAGTGAAGGGTTTGTTTATGATAGACATACATTGCCAAGTGTAGAAGAGGTTATAGTCAAGGATACACACCTCTTGCATAAGACAAAATTCTTGAGAAAACAACAACTTCACACAAGGAATGACATCATATTATAAGGAAATACCACTCGACAAAGGAAAAGTGGATCCTTATAAAGGATAGGAAAGATCAATGCCCCCAAGCATAGGGAAAATGAGAAGAATTACACAAACTCCAAGGAAATATTTAGTCACAAGTGATTTGATGTAGAAGACTCTTCCAACCAACCATTTTGGTTGATAGAAACATTGAAAAGCTTTAGGTACTCCACATGTCGACAAAATGCACATTGGCCAGCATTCTCCTGCTTGAGCCATAATTGGCCCATGTCCCATGACCACAAGCAAATCCTAAATTTGAACTCTTGATCATGGAATTCAGTGCAGATGATGCATCTAGGCTGTCATAAGGAGTGAGCGGAGAGTATGGTGAAGTGTCCTTCGAATGCGGGCAAAAAGCTTAAATGCCAACATTTGCAAATGTAGGAGAACTCCTCCCATGCTACTTCTCCATGACCTTCTACAACTTTTAATGTACCCCCCTTAAATACTATTTTACATGCTAAAGTGGGGTTAAACAATATTATTTTACAATATCCCCATATCCACTAATTTAGGCCATTAAACCTAATTAAAATCCCCTCACAATATTTTAAACCTCACAATTGAAATATTATGCCCTTAAAAATCTTGAGCTATTTAGGGAGGTTAATATTTCATGGCTCATGTTATTCGAGCCTTGAACAACCTTCCAAAATTTACATGTTTCGGGTATGATTTTGGCTATATCAAATTCCCTATCTTTTTTGGGTTAAAATTTGATGCATAGCTTGTTTTATTTTCCCTCTTTCCATGGCCCATCACAAACTTTAAACAAAACAAATATTTCCCACCATTTACTGTGAAATGCTTGTGGGTGTCGAGGTAGTGCGGACCATGTGGAAGGATAAGGGTAGGCAGCTCGAACCGCTTGGCCCTGCAAAATTGCAAACATTCTAATTTAAATAAAATGCATGCCCATTATAGTTTAGAGAGAACCGTGTGGCACAATGGTGGAGAGTGAAAATAGGAGGTGAGAGGTTATCCTCCTTGATCAATAAGAGTTGTACCACTTCAAGAAAGGAATAGGTCCTACCCAAGGAAAACATATGTACTCTATGAAGGATAATTATATGCAAGAAAGGACACCATGCTATGAAAAATGCAACACAAAAGAAGAGGTAATATTTTGTAATGCCCACTCTTGAGCAGACTCTTGTTTCATTTTGGATTGACTTGAATGAACCTTTATTTTGTGCGATGGATATGATTTGACTTATATGATGCATGGACATTGATTATGACTACTTACATTTTCAGTTGATTATTTTGATGTTAGACATTACATGACCTTATACTCTTGATATTATTGACCATGCTCATGACTAGTTATGATTTCTAGATGGTTGGTAATGGTATCTTGGTTATCATGTGCTTTGATAGATTTCATAGATCATGCCACATTTTGAAATGGATATACTAACCCTATTTTGATTTACTTATGATGCGATGTTTCATGACTTGTATGCTCATTGCATGGATACTATTTGATTGTCTTCATGGGGCATTAATGCCATGTCACTCATTGCGAGCGAGATGTGTCGTTGTGATATCCCTCCACTTGCCTATCTTGTATGTATTTATATATATGTATTGTTGGCAATATGAAGGAATTGATTATGTGTTGCATTGATGTTTTTTCATTGATGTCAACACTAGCTGTTATGGTTGTTTACTGACTTCCGGTAGAAGGATTGGATTGGGAAGATTATTAGTTGATTATCACCGGTATGATCTGAATGATGGAATAAGTTTGTATGAATGGTTCATATTCTTCTAAAGTATGTTTCAGTTAGTTGGTATTGACTTAATGATCAAATTCTATATTATGTTCTTTGTAGGTCCGGTAAGGGTTTCATCGATAGAGCTTTATTGAAGATCTTTGATGTAATGCTAAGTGGTGTTGGTGCAACTTCTAGAAGAGATTCATGATGCTGATGGTGATTGTGTTTGTGCCTCGACTGATTGGTGTCATTGCTTTGGCGTGTGCATTGATTGGATGATTTTTGTTTGGCCTTAGGCCGACATGTTTTCTGATTTTATTTCAAGATTATGTAATGGATCTATTGAATTATCATTTGGGTGGCTGACCTAATTGTTTAGGTCTAGGGCTTGTATAAATATTTGTAAGATCTCATTGTAGATCATAGGCAAGGAGAGAATAATGTAATAATCATTTGTGCAGAGGATTTGTTCGATCATAGGTGATCGAGTTGGGTTTATGTAAGAGGTTTTAGACCTCCAGTATTGATCTTAACTGGAACTGTAATTTGGCATGTTTGATGCTATCATAGGCAGTTCTTCTTTCCGGATTGTTGTCCAAATACTTTGAGGTAGTTGGCCTCTTTTGTAGTCAGTGAGACTTTATTGTGATGAGAAGTGCACTCTAGGTAGTGTGCCTTCCTACATGTGCATGCCCCTATTGTAATAATATATTTTCTGCAAAAGTATCATCTGACTGTGGGTAGGGTTTCCCACTGTGGTTTTTCCCTTTACTAGGTTTTCCACGTACAAATCATGGTGTTATGTATTATGGTTGCATGGTATTGATTGTATCATTTTCAATTATGCTTTAATGCTTTATCAGTTATTCCGGTATCTATTTTCTTATATTCTGGTAAAAGGTTTTAAGTTCTTTAATTCACATAATCTGTTGACAACTGATTCACCCACCCCCTCTCAGTTGTCCACCGGTTATCCTAACAATTGGTATCAGAGCCTAGTCCTCTTTTTGCAGAAGCCTAACTGCTTGAGGAAGATCCTATGGCAACTAATAGTTCAACTTCTGTTTATCAGAAGGACAACCCTAGGCTTGATGGAACAAACTATGGAGTATGGAAAATTCAGATGGAGACTCATTTAAGATGCATTGGAAAGGATATTTGGGAAATAACTCAGAATTGTTACACTCCTCATGATTCGACATCTGACAATCTTGCACCAACAGACTTGGAAAAGAACATTGAAAATGACTGCAGAACTAGAGAAGCCCTCTTAAGTGCCTTATCAGATCAATAGATCATGGGACTATCAAATAAATCATCGACAAAAGATAAATGGGACAAGTTGGAGACTCTGAATGAAGGTGATCCCACTGTTAAAATTACAAAACTTGAATTTAGCAGGTAAGATATGAAAACTTGAAGATGGAGGAAGATGAAAGTATTTTTGCATTCATGGAAAGGGTAAATGAAATTGTATTAGGAATTCAATGCTGTGGTGGATCTCTGAGCGAGGAAGAGATTGTTTCAAAAGTATTAAAAGGGTTTTGCCACTGGCATATAAGATGAAGGTAACTACAATTAATGAGCTAAGAACCATGCCTAATTCTTCTGTTAATATAGATACTCTTGTTGGGAAGATATATTCTTTTGAGCTTGAAGAATTTGGTCCTCCAGGAGTTGCAAAGATTGATATTGCATTTAAGGCATCTACATCATCAATCGATAAGAAATATTGGAAAGTTTTGTATGCAAAGGAATTGGAAGAGATTAGGAAAGAAGATGAAGAGATTGAGAAACTTGAAGCCCTGTTTTCTAGAAGGATACCTAAAGGTCCAACATGAAGTAAGTATGAAGGAAAATCTCCTTTCAAATGTTTTGCATGTAATAAGATAGGTTATTTTGCATCTAGATGTCCTGAAAGGAATTCAAAATTGGAAGAAAGAGCAAGAAGATCTTTTAAGCCTAACCTTGAATATTAGATCAAGCATAAGTACATGAGAAACAAAAACAAATCATGCTACTATGCTGACGAGGAAGGAGTAATTGATGACTCAGAGGAAGAACCGACATGAGATTCAGCTAGTGGATCTAACAATGGAAGAGACTAGGTATTTTATGGTATGAAGGAAGATGATTCAGAACCAGTTATAAAAAATTAGGACAAGGCCCTTGCAACAAAATTTGAAGAAAAATATGAATGGGTAATAGACAGTGGATGTTCTCATCATATGGTAAGAGACAAAATAAAGTTTCTAACCTTGCAAGAATTTGATGGTGGTCAAGTCAGATTTGGTAGTAACAAAGCATGAAGAGGAATCATTTCATTGGATGGTAAGTATAACACTGAAAATGTCTATCATGTTGAAGGTATAAAGCATAATATTTTAAGCATATGACAGTTGGTAGATAGAGGATTTTAATTACAATTGAAGGATAGAAAGTAAAAATTCATTAGCAAATCAGAATTGGAGATTGCAACCGGTAAATAGACAAAAGGTAACATCTTTCATTTGAACTCCGATGAAAAAACATGTTTGATTGCACATATTGATGAAAGTTGGCTATGGCATAAGAGGTTGTGTCATGTAAATTTTGATTGCATTGTAAAGACTAGTTCAACTAAGGCAGTTAGAGATTTACCTAAGATTGTGACGCCTCATAATCCGGTGTATAATGACTGTCAAATGGGTAAGCAAATCAGAACTTCTTTCAAGAGCATACCTGATAAATCTAATGATATTCTTGATTTGATTCATACTGACCTATGTGGTCTTGCTAATACAAGAAGCTTTCAAGGAGATAGATATTTCATGTTAATCATTGATGACTATTCTAGAATGACGTGGGTTGCTTTTCTAAGGGAGAAATATGAAGCCTTTGAGAAATTCAAGATCTTTAAAGCTATGGCTGAGACATAGACAAAGATGAAAATCAAGTGTCTAGATCAAATCAAGGTGGTGAATTCACATCATGTGAATTCAACAGCTATTGTGAGAAAAATGGCATTAGGAGACAGTTATCTACACCTGAACACCTCAACAAAATGACATTGTGGAAAGAAAGAACAAAACCATTTTGGATGCAGCTAGAACCATGATAATGGAAGCTAATTTGCCTCATATCTACTAGAGAGAAGTAGTAAGTACAAAAATTTATACATTCAACAGAGTTCATATTAAAGGAGATACCAGTAAGACACCTTATGAATTATGGTTTGGTCATTCCCCTACTCTTAAGTATCTAGGAATCTTTGGAAGTAAGTGTTATATCAAAAGAGATGATTCCATTGGAAAGTTTGACCTTAGATGTGATGAAGGAATATTTCTTGGTTATTCAACTAAGAGAAAATCATATAGATATTATAACAAAAGATTGCAGAGAATTGTGGAGAGCACTAATGTAAACGTGGATGAGCAGCACAAAGACCAAGCTAAATCTTATGACAGAGAACCAACAGTGGAAATGATCATAACTGATTCGGTAATGCCTGTACCAGAATAAAATGTTGAACCAATTACCTTGACATTATTAGGAAACTCAACTGTAACTGAAGAGCAACACAAAGAACCTGGAAATCAGAAAACACCAAGGTATGTAAGGCTAAATCATTCTAAAAATCAGATCATTGTAGATAAAAACTAGAGAGTTATGACAAGAAGAAGACTGGAAAATCAAGAGGTATGTTTCACTTCTCAAATTGAACCAACATCAGTAATTGAAGCTTTTAAAGATGAATGTTGGATGAAAGATATGAAAGATGAATTAGATCAGATAGAAAAGAATAATACTTGGACTTTGGTTCCCCAGCCTGAAAATAAGAATGTCATTGGAACTAAATGGGTTTTTAGAACAAAATGAATGAGGATGGACAAGTTGTAAGAAACAAGGCTAGATTGGTCTGCAAAGGATATTCTCAGAAGGAAGGAATTGATTATGGTGAAACTTTTGCACTTGTAGCCAAAATTGAAGCTGCTAGACTATTTCTTGCTTATGTAGCCTATAAGAACTACAAGGTCTATCAAATGGATGTTAAGTGTGCATTTCTGAATGGAGAACTTGAAGAGGAATTCTTTATTTAGCAACCTAATGGATTTTTACTGATAGATGACAAAAATATGGTTTGTAGATTAAGGAAAACCCTATATGGATTAAAACAGGCTCCTAAAGCTTGGTATGCAAGGTTGGATAAGTATCTTTTGAAGCTTGATTTTATAAAAGGTAATGCTGACAGTAACCTACATTATAATATCACTAATGATGATATTATGATTATTGAAGTATTTGTTGATGATATCATTTTTGGAGGTGAAGAAAAATTGTGCATGGAATTCTCTAATAATATGAAGAGGGAATTTGAAATGTCTATGATTGGAGAAATAAGATTTTTTCTAGGTTTGAAAATTACTCAGTCTGACAAAGGAATCTTTATTTGTCAAACTAAGTATCTAAGGGAATCATTGAAGAAATTTGGTATGGAAAAATCCAAACCGGTTAGTACTCCTATGGTTACATGTGAAAAATTGTCAATTAAAGATGTATCCCCTCCAATAAATCCTACAATATATAAATCTAGGATTGGTGGTTTTCTATATTTAACTCAGACTAGATTGGATATAATGAATCCAATCAGTATTGTATCAAGATTTCAAAGTAATCCAAGAGAAAATCATGAAAGTGCAATAAAAAGGATATTCCAGTATTTGCAAGGAACAACTAAATATGGTTTATGGTACCCTAAAGATGATGACTTTACTTTATGTGCATATACAGATGTAGATTGGGTAGGTAATGTTGATGACCAGAAGAGCACATCCGGTGGAGCATTCTTTCTTGGGAAGAAGTTGGTTTCATGGATCAACAAGAAGCAGTCATGCATTTCTTTATCTACTGCTGAAGCTGAATATGTTGCAGTTGCAACTAATTGCACTCAAGTTCTATGGATGAAGTAGATGTTGAAGGATGTACAAGTGAGTTGTAATGATCCGATTGTTATTCATTGTGATAACTCTATAGCTATTGACATATCAAAGAATCCGATATTTCACTCTAAGACTAAGCACATATCAATCAAGTATAACTTTTTGAAGGAAAAGGTGGAAGCAAAAGAAGTCAGATTGGTTTATGTGAACACGAAAGAACAGATAGCAAACATCTTCACTAAACCTTTGTCCCAAGAATAATTTGAGCATTTGAGAGATAGATTGGGGGTTTCTACCCCTCTGATAGAGACTTAAATGATGCAGATGTGCATCAATCTGGTATGCATTATCAGAGCTATCTTTTTCTCTAGATTGATGAAATAATGCTACTACTCAGGAGGAGTAGTCAGCCTTGAGATTTAGAGTTTTCATATTCTGTTTGATATCTATGTCATATCTGTGGCATTGCTATCAAAGGGGGAGGAATACATGTGAAAAACTATTGCTATTTATTTATCAAATTGATTGCACTCCTCAGGGGGAGTGTGGCGGTATTTGGTCTTTTGATTTAGTTTTGGTTTAGAGCTTCATTGCTATATCATTTTATGGGAGATTATTGGTTGTCATCCATAGGGGGATACTTGTTTGGCATTTCTTGGCACTTGGATGTTTTTCACATCTAGTTTTGCCATCAATGCCAAAGGGGGATATTGTTGGAAATATGAAGGAATTGATTATGTTGCATTGATGTCAACACTAGTTGTTATGGTTGTTTACCAACTTCTGATAGAAGGATTGGATTGGGAAGATTATCAGTTGATTGTCACCGATATGATCTGAATGATGGAATAAGTTTGTATGAATGGTTCATATGCTTCTGAAGTATATTTCAGTCAGTTGGTATTGACTTAATGATTGGATGCTATCTTATGTTCTTTGTAGATTCGGTAAGGGTTTCACCGGCAAAGCTTTATTGAAGATCTTTGATGTAATGCTAAGTGGTGTTGGTGCAACTTCTATAAGGGATTCAAGATGTTGATGGTGATTGTGTTCATGCCTTGACTGATTGGTGTCATTGCTTTGGCATGTGTGGATCTAATTTAGGTCCGGTGCTATCGAGGTTATGGACCGGTTTCATGAAACGTGTTGGTGGATCCTTCTGATGCGCTTTCAAGATGTTTTATTGATTGGATGATGTTTGTTTGGCCTTAGGCTGACATGTTTTATGATTTTATTTTAGGATTATGTAATAGAACTATTGAATTATCATTTGGGTGGCTGACCTAATTGTTTAGGTCTAGGGCTTGTATAAATATTTGTAAGATCTCATTCTAGATCATAGGAAAGGAGCGAATAATGTAATAATCATTTGTGCAGAGGATTTGGTCGATCATAGGTGATCAAGTTGGGTTTATGTAAGAGGATTTAGACCTCTGCTATTGAGCTTAACCAGAACTGTAATCTGGCATGTTTGATGCTATCCTAGGAAGTTCTTCTTTTCGGATTGTTGTCCAAATGCTTTGAGGTGGTTGACCTCTTTTGTAGTTAGTGAGACTCCATTGTGATGAGTAGTGCACTCTAGGCAGTGTTCCTTCCTGCATGTGCAAGCCCCTATTGTAATCATATACTTTCTACAGAAGTATCATCTGACTATGGGTAGGGTTTCCCACTGTGGTTTTTCCCTTTACTGAGTTTTCCACGTACAAATAATGGTGTTATGTATTATGGTTGCATGGTATTGATTCTGTAGTTTTCAATTATGCTTTAATGCTTTATAAGTTATTCTGGTATCTATTTTCTTATATTCTAGTAAAAGGTTTTAAGTGCTTTAATTCACATAATTTGTTGACAATTGATTCACCCCCCCTCTCAGTTTTCCACCAGTTATCCTAACATGTATATGCACATGTATCTTTGTTGTGGTTCCAGGGTTGTAGGTACCTAGACATTCATTCCTCCCGGGCAACCGGTTGTGAGCTCCCCTGGCTTTATAGGTGCGAGCATGTCTTTCCCGATGACAAATATGTTGTCAAAGGTTCTTGTCATTAGTTTTGGCAAATTTCACCATGTTGAGTCGGTTGTCGTAAGTTGTGAGTAGGCGACATGGTGAGTTTGATTGTTTATTTTATTTAATTTATTTAAATTTGTGATTTATTGACTATAGTAATAGTGGCAATATTATGTTAATTTATTATAATTTAGCAATTTTTGTTTATTTAATTATTTTCGCTATTGAATTTAAACTAATATTTTATTGAGATCTTATTTTATATTTAATGTTTTCAGTTGATTTAAATTAGTGCATTTATTTATTTATTTCATTTTAATTACTTTATTTATTTAATGTTGATTTTTGATTTTGATTTATCTATTATGAGTTGATTATTTAATGTTTAAATAATATTTTGATTTGTATAAGATGAGAGCAATATGTTTCTCTTTCTAATTTTTAAATTTAAATGGAGTTTTGAAATCCCATAATAAGAAATGGGAAGTATAGTTATTATATTATATAGTTGTAAGAGGGAAGAATATTTCAAAATGAAATATTTCTATTGGCCGAATAGAAGGCTAGGGTTTTCAATTTCTCTTCTGGATTTTATATGTTGTCGTGAATTTCATTTTTGGGGTTTCTCTTCTTCTTCTTCTTCTTTTGGTTCTTCTTGGGAGAGGTTTTGGAGGATTTGGAATTCATGGATTGAAGGGTTTGTGTTGTAGCTGGGAGCAGGTGGTCGAGATTCTTCATCAAAGGCTTTATTCCATAACACAGGAGAGAGGTTGGCCTCTTGTTTGTTTCTTCTTTCCTTTGTATTGTTATTTGATTTGTTGTTGAGTGTCTTCATTGTGAATGAGATTTTGTATTATTATTATGAAATCCGAATGATTAGAAAGAATGCTTGTTGTTGATATCCATGTTTTATTTATCATTCTTTCTCTAATTAAAACCCTCTTTACGTATTACAAATGGGGTGTATTGCTTGCTATTATCACAACATTCTCTTTTATTTTGGGGCAAAATGATTGACAACACTCCTTTTTTATATGGATTGTTGGTTGTGTGCTACCCCCATGTTTTATTTGTTTCTTCCTGCAACCGCTTGCCATGTCGCCCCTCTTTCTTTTCATTTGTTGGGTTGTTGTGTTTTGGGTAACCCACCCATGATGTGGTGGTGTGCTATTGCACCACCACCATGTCGTGGTAGGTGCTTTGCACCCCCTCACGACATGGAAGGTGCAACAACACCAACCATGTCATGGTGGTACTTAGCACCAGTCACGACAGGGTGAGTGCTGCAACACCTCCTATGTTGTGGAGGGTGCAAGAACACTCCATGACATGGTGAGTGCAGTTGCACCACCATGTTGTGGTGGGTGCAGCAACACCACCACAATGTGGTGCGTTCTTTGCACCAAGCATCACCTGCTGTGTGATGCCATGGAATGCCTGTTGCTGGGTGAAATACATGCCCAGACAACAATGAACATTATTTTTATTTCTGTTTGTATTTTCATTTTCCAGATGGGTTGTCATTTGATATGTTGGTTATTATACTATTGTTTATCTTATTCGATTTTAGAATTGCTGAACCCAAATATCAATTTGATGGGTCTGGAATGAGTTTGTACATTTAGTTTATGCTGTCAGTTTAGCATTTTATTTGATTCAGTATATTTTTAGATTTGTCTTAGGCAGTAGAAGGTGTTGTGATTTTAGTTCTGTAGCTATTTGGTGGTCATTTTGTTGTGCAAATTTACGCATATTGCTGCTCACGAGTTCTTGATGGTCAATGTTAAGTCCAATTGTGATTTCAAATGAAGCCTGCAAGTTATAGTGTGGGCTAAGCATATTGCAAACGCTACCTCATTTTATGTATTGTTTGAACCTTTGTGAGGGTCATATTGCGTAATGTGTCATGTTGTATTTTAAACACCAGAGGTTGTCTTGTGTATGTGGTGTTTTAAATTGATTTTTATATTCAAATTTTGATGCCATTGCTTGGATGTAAGATTTGATTGATTATATGAATTTGTCTCATGATGTTTTGCCATGGGAGTTATTTGTTGTGCTGCTGATTTTAAGGACAACAAGTGTGAAGACCTTGCTGGATTTTTTGTTGATTTGGTTGCAGTGATTTTATGACTTGTTTTATGTATTTTTTGGTTAAGAGGCTCAACTCCTTTGTATATTGATGTCCATTTTTCACGAGTAAAGTGTTTATACATGATTTGGCGTTATATGATATTGCATTTTAGATTTAATTGTGTAACTTAGAGCCTCTTGTGATGCTGATTTTGGGTCCATGTAAGGGAGTGGGATCCTTTGCGACACCCGAGGGTCATGAGAGATGGGCTATCATGAGGTTCCTTGTAAGGATGCATGAAGTCTAGACCTCTTGGGTGTAAGGGAGTTTACCTTAACTAATTAAGTGGTAATTAATTAATGAATGGGCTTGGGTAGTTAGATAAGTAAAAATATAATAAATGATGGTGCCTCATGACTCGGTCCTAGGGAGGATATTTTAGGTTGAGCATGAGAGGACCGTGGAGATGGTAAGCTAATATCCCTTGGTCTCTAATAGGTTGAGATGGCTTCACATGCCCTTAGGCTAGAGCCTTGTTTTTGGTACGACATATGATGACACTCCCTTGTACATGAGTTCCCTTGTGTTTTTACATTTTCACTTATGCCTTGATGTTTGGTTGGCCTTTGGGAGTTTTCTTTCTGTTAATATTGCATCGGTGTTGGTCCATGTGTTTGAAAGTCTTTCTTGGTGTTAGTCCCTTTGGTAGAAGCGTCATCCTAGGCTTAGTGTGTGTGTTGGGACCTAGCGACATCTCCTAGCTTGGGGGGGTGGTTCCTTATAGGTTCCACATTGGTCGGGTGGTTGGAGCTTTTTTCCATTGGGGTTTTTTCTTTCCTGTTGCTATTATTCTTGTGCGTGGATTTGGATTTTCTTCGTGATGGCTATGGATTCTTTGGAGCAAATTTATGTACTAAATTTCATGTCATATGAGCTATAATAATTTGTAATAGTGTAGGAATCATTTGTAAGGCCGAGTAAGCCTCATATATATATATATATATATATAAAATGGTAGCATGTAGATTCATATTTATCATTAGCTGGAAATTGTCATGCCATCTTTTGGGCAGCATTGTAATTATGTGAAAGAGTATAGAATTTTGGATGTTTCATTATTAGATCAGCAAATTAAGTATGTGTAAAGAACCAACTCTTATGTTGTAAATTGCCATATGTTGTATTGTATTCAACAAGTTTTATATATGATTTCATTATGGAAATAGATTTGGGAAGTAAGTTAAATATTTATGTGGTATAACACTTCTATATGTAGCTAGATCTATGTTGTAATGTAAAAAGATGTAATGGTGTACTTTCATGTATATGTGAATACATTGTAGTTAGTTGTAGAACTCTGAAATGTATAGACCACACTTGATTAAGAGCTCATTATTACCATGGCTGTAAAAAACAAACAATGCATGGTTGGTACTATATTCATTAAAGAGTATAAGTGTATTTAGTATGCATTATGTGTATGGGCAGCAATAGGAATATTGTATTTATGGTAGTATTAGTTCATCCTTAGAATATAAGCATGTAGATTGTAGGATTGTAGATTATGAATCTAATATATGGATTAAGTTAGTAAGTAAGTGGTGGCATCAATATACCTGATGGAACTATTTGATACTTTGTAAGCATGTTTCCGCTTGCGTCAAAACATATTAGACATTTAATGTAAGATTCAACTAAGATAAATTAAGTATATTAATTTGTGCTCTCATTGCCTAGATAAGGTTAGATGGAAACTTATTAGTTAAAAAAAAAAAATCTACTCCATTTCTAGGTTGTTAGTGTGAGTTCCCTGGGGTTGTTGGTGGGCACACCACATATTCAAAGAGAAAGAAATAATTGAATATATATTGTCCTTTTGCCCCCAAGTGAGGAAACAAGGAAGAAATGTGTTGTTGCCCCAAGATGTTTTTTATTGAAAAAGCATCACCACTCATGAAAAAGAGCCCCCAATTAAGTTAAATACTAGTGTAATAGGGCGAGGAGCATCATGATAGGGTCAATGGAGTGTTAAGGCATTAACTCTTCACCAAGAAAAAGTGAAAGATCAGTTGTAAGAGCTATGCGAGCTCGATCATATTGGTCTTGAAAAAATGATTTAAAGGCTTTACAATTTCCAAGAGAATAAAAAATAACCATGATGAAAAATATAATGCTCATCGCTTTCCTTACTTCTATAATTGTAATTAAGTTTTATGAAAGGAAAATTAACATTCTTATCATACTTCAATCTCCAAAAGATTCTTGTAGCTAATTTCTCTTGATCATCAATAGAAATAGGTCTTGTCTCTTGAGATATTGGATAAGGGTCACTAGAAGGAGGAGGATTGCCTTCTATGATTTTAGTGGTGCAATTATTAATGAGTACTTATATTTCCTTTTGAAAATTAGGACAAACATTGAAATGATGATCATGGGTTTGATGATATGATAAAAAGGTTTGTTTGAGGAAATAACACCTTTAGATGGATGATAATTTATATGTCTTGAAAGAAACTCCTGAAAAATTTGCACCCTAAGGAGATCATCCATAGGTGAATGATGAGTATGTCCCAGACCTTCGATACTAGCTTGTGAAGGAAGGTTTATAGGGACTTCAATTCCTTGTTCATATTTTCCAAGTCCTTGTCCATTATAACCTTTTTCTTGAGATTATGTTATAACCACTCCTAAGAATGTTTCAATTGTGAAGAAGGACTATTATCATAAATATCTTTAAAATTCATAGTGTAAGGGAACATGGAAGGATCAAAGGGAGAATTATATGAAGACATAATATCCTTTGTAGGGAATTTATCCGATATCACCATTATTCATATCCTCTTTCATAGGTTGGGAGGAACCTTATTCTCTAAGGCTTCATCTTTTCTTAGTGTTATATGAGGAGACAAGTCATGAATAAAATGCATAACATCATCTTCTCTATATATAATTTGATGACTAAGATAAGCTCTAGGAGAATAAGGAGGATGTAAAGGAATTGATAAACTAATATTTTGATCTTGCCCCCCTTGCACTAGAGTATGCCTATGAGAAGAGGATGGTTTCATGTTGCTCTTCAATGATCGCTCTTTATTAGAGAGATAATTGATAGGAGTATTTAATTTTTCCTCATTCACACTAGATACCCTAGGAGAGGTACAAGTGTTAAATTTGTTCATGTCATCTCTATGATTATCATTCTCTACAAAAGAATTTATGTGATCTACATATGAAATGCATGTTCTTAAAAATGTCATCATAAAACAACATATAACATGGATAAAATATTTGAGATATGATTTGCTAGTAGGAAATATCTTGGAAACCCTAACAATGCAATATGAAAAAGTACTATGAATGAAAAGATGCAATGTAAAAGGAAAGAAGCCATTATCCAACACATGATTGTGATAAATATAACCAATGTTGGACTCCAAAAATGATCTAATAAATGGGTATACAACCTAAAATTAGGGATAATATATCCTTAATAAGTAGATATTATTTTCATCATTAGATCTCATTTATATGCCAACCCAGGGGAGTATAACTTGAAATGGGTCAACATAGTTTGTGCATTAGGAGATACTTGGATTTGCACTTAATCCACATTAATATAAGGAAGATGCTATGCTTAAAGAAATTGATGAAAAGGAAATAGATTCTCATAAACACTAAAAAAATTCTAATAGCTGAAACACAATGAAACAATATTGAATGAAAGAGTTTCTAGCAAGAAGAAAGGAACTGCTATGTTCTACCTTGGCTACAGGAACAATCACAAAATGGGATTTTTGTGGCTGCAGGAATGGTCAACGACCGAAATTGCAACTACAAACCAAATGAAATCCACCTACTACTGAAATAGATAGAATCCTCACCAAGTGGGCTCCCTTGGGTGAGTCTCCTAGTACTTAATCAAACATAGAAGCTCAATATATCATTTCACTCAACATTCATTCTCACAAAATAATAATATTGTAGAAGATTAAGTTGTAATTAGGAAAATTGTATAATTGAAAGACAATAGTTACATATATGTTGTTCCAACCTTCTTGTAAGAGGAAGGATTGATGCATTTACAAAAATGAAACTAACTACCCTAACTACTTAGCAGATCCACTCTTAACAACTAGGATGATGACTTTTATTGAAAGCATTGAATAAGGAAAGAAAATTGTGTTTGAACAAGACAGTCCATTTTCAGTGAATTGGCACAAAACCTATCTTATATTTATTTTTCCATCAAACATGAGAATTATGAGGCAAGCATATGTCTCCTAATAGAACTAGAAGTTTTCCATGTTTTGAGAAACCAGTTGACCCCTTCAAGGACCTGCTTCATTGATGCAACCATAATGGGTAAAATCCTCAAAAGAGTCAATCGACTTATGCATCAAGAGAAACACAATGAAAGCAGAAAGAAAACACAACCACATTATATAAACAGATCTTATTATTGCTTTATAACTTCTATATATCATTCGGCTATCATCATATAATCATCATAGAACATTCGGTAGTTAACCAGTTACATGTCGGCTATCAGCCAAATACAATCCAATCTGGGATTCTAAGAATCAACCAAATCACAAAATGCGAATCTCAATCCTTATTCTCTATTCTACTTGCTCTGCCCCTACAAATGATTACATAACATCATATTTATCCCCACTAGAACATATCCGGGTTGGCCTCATAAGATTACATTTACTAATGCAGGAAAATGAAACGTGTAACTAGGTCGGCCCTAAGAATTAAAGAAATCTTTCCAAAAAATAACAACCAAGAGATGCGGTTCAGAAGGAAGGTTGACCACACGCCAAAGAACATTAGACAAGACCCAAGATAGATCCACATGCCAAGAATCATGTCGATAATGAAGGAAAACCAACTGGTAAATAGAAGAATTGTCCTTGGACCCAGAAACAGTCAATCAAAAGTGATAACTGATCGGAAAAGAACCCAAATGAACTAGAAATCTATAATTAAGTGCATGAACCAGCTTGGGAACCAAAAATAAGATCTTCCATGAAGAACATGCAACTACCGGTGCCAACTGGTAAGAACACAAAAAACAACATAAAGAACTAGACAAGAACAAAACTGAAAGAATTTTTTTTTGGTTGATGCAAGATTGCTCATCGACCGGGGATGCTCCTGCATTAGACAACCTAGGTAGAAAAATATGTTCCATGAGAGGAAACTCATGAACATCTAAAAGGATTCAGAATAAAGACCCCATGCTCATTTCTGATCCAAACATCTTCTTTATCTATCAACCTTTGCTTTAGCTCCTTCAGTGCCTCAACCGACTTCTCTAACCTTTGACCCTCTTTGTTCCTCTTCCTTTGCTTTAGATCTGCACATTGTCTCTATTTATTACCTTCTTTCTTTTGCAACTTTGATTTGTTTCTGCCACAAGACTTCATTTGGTTTGTAACCATAAGCTCTCCGTCATCCGGTTATTTATGTCCATTAGGTTCAATTGTCAGATCCTTCTGTAAACTCATGTCACCCTCCAGTATAACCTCTGCAACTGGTTCTAACAAATCTTTCTTCAAACCCTCTAGTATGATATATGCAACTAGTTCTATCAGATCTTTTTGCTTCTGGTATAACCTATGCCACCAATTTCTCAGTACAACAATTTTTCTCAAGACTCAGATTCTTCACCTCCTTCTCTTTTTCCTTCAAAGAAATCAATGTGAACCTCTGACCATCCTTCTCAATAGTGACTAGGTTTCTTCTACAATCATAAATAGCTCTTCTACCATACTACCAAGGTTTTCCCAACAAGACATGACAAGCACTCATAGATACAACATCACACAAAAATTCATCTCTAAAACCCCCAATGTTGAAATTCACCAAACATTGTTCCTTTATGTCTATATTTTGATTGTCTTGCAACCAACTCACCTCATAAGGACAAGGATGCTCAAGCCTCTTCACAACCATCTCCTTAGATACCAAATTATCATTACTTCCACTATCTACAATAACCTTACAACGCTTACCACCTGATTTACACACAGTCTGGAAAAGACTCTTCTTCTGAGTAGATCCGATATCATTTCTTATGAACATAAGGGATTCTCCTTGCTCCAGTGCATAATCAAATCTGATACCTTCACCTTCAGGTTCCTCATTTGCCACACAAATTCTTTCCATTCCCTACTTGCATTCATAGAATCTATGTCTAGTTTCTCCACACTTGTAACATTTGTGAGGAAATTCTCTACCGGTACTTCTACTGCCTTTCCTCTGAGATTTTTTCTCTGGTTCTTTAATCCACTTAGGTTTTGATTCATCTTCCTCAACCCATTTATTCATGCTATCACTCATCTATCCTTTGAATTTCTCCTTCCCCCTATTTAGTTGTCTTCTTCTCATCTTCTCCTCAGCCTTCAAAGCAACCCTGGTAAGCTTCTTCAACTATGGAAATCTTCAACATACTCATCTCATCTTGAATGCCAAAAGCAAGTCCATTGATGTATCTTGCCACCTTTTCTCTGTCCATCTCTCTATGTCTAGATATAATCACCACCTTGTAGAATTCCTTAGTATATTCCTTCACAGTCATGTTTATCTGTTTCAGGTTCTGCAACTTCTTGATCAACTCCAATTCATAGTCTCTCGATATGAAATTGGCCTTCAATCTTGCAACCATTTTTCTCCACCAGGTGATCTTCAATTCACCATTCTCCACTCTATCTTTCTGCAATTATTTCCACCACAAGGTAGCATGCCCTTGCAACTTAGTCTATACCAACCAGACTTGCTGTGGGTCCTTGACATCCTCCAACTCTTTGATCCAATCGATCAGATCCTCCGAGTTCAGTGTTCTAGAAAATTTGGAAACTTCAACTTTATGAACTTTACTTGCTTACACCACTACTCTTAGGAATCTTTCCTCTCTTTCATCTTCTGGTCCTTCAGCTTCCTCAAGCTCCTCACCAACTTCTTCATATTCATCCTCATAACCGGGGTTCCTTTGCAAACCAACCAAAGCATTTTGAATTTAGTTCCTCACTTCATTCTTGAAGTCTTCCATCATCTGCTCTACCTTCCGGGGGTTTGTTCTTCTAGGTGGCATCTCCTCTTCCACTTTGGTGAACTGCCTCAACTCGGTGATCTGAGTGCCGGTTTCAATTACCTCCCCTTGATGATCTATTGAACACATGCACAACCTACCTCCAATTGGGGATCTATACACCCAAAGGAATGCCTCAATGTTCACAAATAATTTTTCCACCAGCTAGTCCATAACCAACTCTGATACCACTTGATGCAGCCATAACCGAGAAAACCCTCAAAAGAGTCAATCAACTTATGCAATAAGAGCAACATAATGAAATCGATAAGAAAACACAACTAGATTACATAAACAAATCATATTATTTCTTTAGAACTTTCGGCAATCATCTGACTATCACTATATAATCATTAGAGAACATCTAGTAGTTAACCAGTTACATGTAGGCTATCAACCATATACAATCCAATCCGGGATTCTAAAAATCACCCAGATCAAAAAATACAAATCTCAATCCTTATTCTCAATTCTACTTCCTCTTCCCTTACAAATTATTACATAACATCATATTTATACCTACCGAAACATATCTGGGTCGGCCTCATAAGATTACACTTACCAATGCAGGAAAATGAAATGTGTAACTAGGTCGGCCCTAAGAATTAAATAAATATTTCCAGAAAATAACATCCAAGAGATGTGTTTTAGAAGGAAGGTTGGCCACACACCAAAGGACATTGGAAAAGACCCAAGATGGATCCACGTGCCAAGAATCATGCCTGTAATGAAGGAAAACCAACTGGTAAACACAAGAACTGTCTCGGAACCCAGAAACAGTCAACCGGAAGCGATAACTAACCGGAAAAGAACCCAAATGAATTAGAAATCTAGAATTAAGCACATAAACCAGCCTAGAAACTGAAAATAAGATCTTCCATGAAGAACATGCAACTACCAACTCCATCTGGTAAGAACATGAAAAAGAATATAAAGAACTAGACAAGAAGAAAACTGAAAGAAAATATTTTTGGCTGATGCAAGATTGCTCATCGACCGGGGATGCTTCTGCATCATTCATGAATGCTTGATGTGTTGGCATGAGCTTCTTTTGGATTCATAATCCTTCAAGAACCTATTTCTTGAATGCTTGATGTGTTGGGATTGGGTTCCTTCCTTTAGACTCAGACTCCTTCATTATGGCTACATCCATAGGGTTAACGTGCAGAAAACCTTGCATATTTACAACTACCCCAGAATAACATTCATCCACACCATAATGCAGCTATTAATATACATATCACATAAAATTTGTTGGTAGATTAAGGTATCATAATCAGGTGTCAGGATTCATAGGTTTCAAGAAAGTTTAAGATTAAAAAATACAAAAAAACATAAAGTGACATGTCCTTAAACCATAACAAGAGTCTTAATAATGACAAAAGTCTATATAAAAAGAGCTAGTAATGGAGTTCATCACTCCCCCCAACATAATCCTCTGCTTATCCTCAAGGAAGAGGAATCTCATTATGCTACAGAGCCTACATCTTGAAGTCCTCCATAGTAGTCTTCCCTGGTGTCTTATCAAGTGAATTCCAATAAAACCCCTAATCTTTTTCCAGTCTCTCCCATCTGGAATTTTTTGCCTCATGGTCATATGGCTTATAATATTTCCAATATGGAATTGGCCATAGAAGAATAGGTGACTAAAAAATAAAATGGATCCACCTTTGTTGTATTTTCCTACCTAGGTGCATGTATTTAAATGCTCTCCTCATGGCTGCATGGTAATTCTAGAGGGAATGAGCCTCATGCCGCTTCATTTCATCTGGTAACCCAAGCCACCTCTATTCTAGATATCTAGAAAATTTCCTAGTAGAGGTGTTGGCCATATTCTCAAACTCCTAGTAGGCTTCCTCTCTAAGAGTCATAACTTTATCCTTATGTGCAGAATTATAAATGATTTGGTTCCAATTGTAGAGAATATCTTTTGGATAAGATGCCCCAACCCTTAGTGATAATGGAGCAGTTAAATCAAACTCTTTATAAGTTCTAAATTGGCTACCCCAACTATTTTCATTTTGAATGTAGGACATAAGGGCTCTGAAATGGATATGTCCTATATACAATAATGGGTTCTATTGTGTATCTTAGGGAATAGCATAGTTGTACAAGTATAATTCATAAAGTAAAATTTTAATCTCAAGAGTGGATGATGTATAGGTACAAAATAAGTCATGAGGAGTCACAAAGAAGAGTTTAAACTAGATAGTACCCTTGACAATTAGTAAGAAAAACACAACTCCCTTAAACGTAATGCATAAACTCTAGGAGGAGGTCTACATTGAAGAATCTGTGGGACTAAATTCTTTACATTCTCCACTTTTTTCTTCCACCCAAAGATTTCTACATCCTTCTTCTTGATTTCTTCCTATAGGGTGAACCCACAATAGTGGATTATACATTTTTGGACGAAAAAATTCTACTTTTTTATCCAAAACGAAAATTTTACCCCTTTTGATCGAATATAATGTTTGATTGAACAAAAAAATCATTTCGATCAAACATATGTTATAAAATAGTTTTGATTGAATATAGTGTTTGATCAAAAGTATTTTTTGGGTTTTTTAAAATTATTTTATAGGGTGTAATCAAAAGTACCTTTCAATCGAACCCTTTAATTAGGGATTTAAAAAAAAAAAGTATAACTGTCGAAAATGATAGTTACTGTCATTTTCGATGGCCCCAACAAACTTAAGGAACCTTGGAACCTCAAAACCAACAATTATTTGACCATTCTTGCTAAAAAAATTCCAAGTTGGTCATTTTTTATTGTTTCTTATTAAATTTTCAAGTTTTTAGTTACATTTTATTGTAAATACAATGGTTTATATGTATATATACACTCATATATATGTATATATACATATATACATAGGATAAAATCCTTATTGGACAATAATATCTCACTAAAAGAGAGGAGAATGGTGCTTCCACATCCTTCAGCTGCTAGGGTTTTTCACCTTGCGTTTGGGCACCAAGCAAGCGGGTCTGCCTTTCTTGGTGTGGTTGGGAGTAATGAGCATTGCTTCTAGTGCAAGATATTAAGGGAAGATGGGTCATCTAGCATAGACTTTGGGAGAGATGGACGAGTTCTTCACCACATTTGGGAAGGAAGCCATCAGGGTTGAGTGCCAGGGTTTAAGGGAAAGGATGAAGGAAATTTCGTCTGGCAGAAGTTACAGATGATGGGATTGGGTAGGCAGTGGAAGTAAGGAAAAGTTTGGAGACAACTATTATTAGATAGTTCAAATAACCGGAAGAAAACTGAGAAGGGGGGGAGTGAATCAGTTGTCACAGATTACATGAACCATTAGCAATATAAACTTTAATACCGGAACCCAAAACATTAATACTGAAATAGCAGTTAAACCAATTAAGCATAAATAGTAATCATAGAATAAAATTCATCCACATAACACCAAGATTTGTACGTGGAAAACCCGGTAAAGGGAAAAACCATGGTGGGAAGCCTACCCATCGTTAGTTAATACTTCTGCGGTAAGCATGCGAATTACAATTGAGGGGCCTACACTTGCAAGAAGGCCAACAACCTAGAGAAAACTGCTCATCACAAAAGGAGCCTCACTGACTACAAATAAATCTAGACTACAATGCGGAGAAGTGTTGAACTATAAAAGATAGCATCTCTTATGCCAGAGTACAGTTCTGGTTAAGCTGAATACCAGAGGACTAAATCCTCTTATGTAAACCCAATTCAATCTCCAATGATTGACCAACTCCTCTTCTTGAATGATATTACATTTATTTGCACATTACATTCCTTGACCATGACCTCTTGCAATAACCATGATGATCTACATTGAGATCTTACATTTATTTATACAAAAGCCTAGACCATAAACAATTAGGTTGGCCACTGGACAATAAATGGATTACATAATTACAAACCATGTCGGTCTTAGACTAATCAAATAATATCAACACATAAGACATTCCAGAAATACACCAATAGGTCCTATCCACACATTACATTAAAGCCGGTCCATAACCTAGATCAACCAGGGCCAAGTATAGGTCCACACGCTTCAACAATGATCTCCAACTGCCAAGTCTCGAACATGATCACAACAACATCCTGAAACTCCACCAGAAGATGCACCAACACCACTTATGCAATTCATCAAAGATCTCCATCAAAATCTCTTCCGGTGAAACCCTTGCTGGAACCAGAAACCAATCTTCTAAGCAAGCAGAATAGCATCCAATCTCTAGACCAAAACCAACTGACAAAATGTGAGTATAAGTATCATGAACAAGTCAATTCCATCGTCAGACTATACCGGAGTCTACTGGATCATGCCAGATCCAAGTTATCCAAAAACCACTCAACCTACTGGGACCAGAAGGTTACCGGTAAAGCATCCAAATAGCTAGTGTTGACATCAATGACAAAACATCAATGCAACACATAATCAATTCCATCAAATGGCCAACAACTATCAGGGGGTCCTGATTGTAGAAAGGAAAATGATGCAACTAGGGCTTGAGATAGTTAAGGAAGTTATAGAAAATGAGAAATACTTCTTTGAACTAGTGTTGATTGGGAGATTCAAGGGTTTTTGGCTGAGTTTAAGTGAACTTCACAAATGGATCACAACTTTTTGGAACCCCATTCTCTAGGGGGATGTCCAAGTTTATCTAGGGGTGAGAGGGCTTTTTGTAGTTATCTTTGATAATGAACTAGATTGGAAGAAGGTCCTCTGTGAGTATCAGTGGAGTTGGGAGGACAAATATTTTCTACTTCTGAAACTGTGGTATCCAGTCTTCAATCCCACCACTAAATCCTTCGACAAAGTTCCAATGTGGGTAAGACTTACCTTCCTTTAAAATTTTGATTTGAGTCTTGTTTTGAGGCTATTGGTGTCTCTTTGGGAAAATTATTGGGAGTGGATGAGGGGTCCCTAGGGTTCCAAGATATTTCCTTTGATCGTATCTTGGTTGAAATAGATCTTAAAAAAGGTTTTCCCACTCATATGTTTTTGAAGTTTGGGGAGGGAAATTGGCTGCAACCACTAGATTATGAGGGTATCCCCTTTAGATGTCGTCGTTGCTTCTAGATGGGTTATATTGTTAGAAGTTGTGACCCAAAAAAATAAAATAGGTAGGGTACGTGGTGGAAAGATGTTTCAGATGACCATTATGTGTTGGAAAAGGATAGCCATAATGATCCCCATCGAGCCTCAAAGGATATGGAGGCTGCTCAGGTCACCCCTCAGGTTGATGTCATTTCTTCTTTAATGCCCGAAGGAGATTCTGGGACTGTGGCTAATGCCAATGTTGATACTTGTATTAATGTTGACATATCAGACAAGGTTAGTTCTCTTGGATCAAAGGCTAGATTCTTTCCAAAAGAAGGTTGTCATGATGGGTTGGAGAACAACGTGCTATCCTTGTTTTCATTTCAACAAAAAACAAGATAACCCCCTACGATTTTTTGATAAATTCAATCACATTTCTCCAAGGTTGGTGTAATACCCTAAAAATGGTCATCTAAACCATGAGCCCCTAATCTCGACAACATCACCAAGGTCCTAACCAAAGGCAATTAAATAAATCTTGAGCACACAATTAATCCTTTAATTATCAAATGTCACATGGCAAATTAATCAGCTCAATATTAATTAAATATTTATTTAATTAATTGATCATTCCAAGTAAATCATTTAAAAAAATTATCTTATTTATTTTATTAAATATCCTAGCATATTTAATTAAATAAATCAATTTTCCACAAAACTTCAAAAAAAGGAAACAAATCAAGAAAGAGGAATTGCAAATTGTCACAAATCTTCAAAAAAGGAAATAAATCAAAAAAGGAATTAATTGACCAAAAAAGAATTAAAATTTTGAGAAAAGAAATCAATTGGAGATAATCTTTAAAAAAACAAATTAAAAATTGATAAATAATCTCAAAGAAAGCAATGAAAACAATTAAATATTAAAATTGAATGAAATAGAGAATAAATCAATTTTTTCTGATTTTATCTTAATTTTACTTCAGTTTCCTTTAAAACTGAGAAAAGCATCCAATCACATCAATTCACCTGGATTGTGCTTCCTCTTGGATAATCTTGACCACTCATCATCATTTGATCTCAGCCTTTGGTTTCTTTCTGAATTTTCTATAAATTCAGGCTCTCATCTCTCATTCAAATAAATCCTGGAGAATTTATTGTTATTATACTATTTTTGCTCTAGGTTCATTGAGAATATTGCATACATATTTAGATCAATTAGCTCATTTATTGCTTAAATCATGTTAGATTAATCTTGCATTCATCTAGCTTAAATCCATGCTCATATAGATAAAAATCCTTCGTTTAGGTGTTGTCTAGTCACTGGATAGCTTAACAATCTGAGAGCAATCTAAACTCGCATCTACTAGAAGGCAGTGGGTCACTTTGTTATGGTTTTATTGTTCATTGATTATTGATTTACTAACCATGCATCTAATGACTTAATTGAAGTGTTGTGTATTCCAGATACAGATACAGGTCTACTTTTCACACACACATTTTTGGCGCCCACCGTGGGGCAGAAAACTACTTTTTCGGCCTCAGAATCATTCTTTTTATCCTGCAGGTTTCGTCCATACAGTCTCTGCAAAATATTGTACGAGAAGTTTCACTACATCGTACGACATTATATTGAAGTCTTCAGTTTATCGTACGACATTATATTGAAGTCTTCAGTTTATCGTACGAAACAATATTATATCCTAGAAATTGTTGTATGAATCATAATATGGGCTCGTACGACATACTGATTCTGTTATCTTCTGTCGTTCTTTATTGATTTCTGACTCATATGATAAAAGTTTTCTGTCGTTCCCTTTTATGAGAATTATCGTATGATCTCATTCTCTGTTAGATTAAAAGCAAGTTTCACTTTTCAGAGTTTTTCTTGAATTAAATTTTGATTATACTGACGCTAAACCCTGAATTGTCTTTTGTTTGCCTGGTATTTTCACAGCCTGACCAGTTTCTTGCAGGATGCTTGTCAAAGAATTTATCAATCAAACATATGCCTGCCAAAGAATAAAAACAACATGACTACTGATGCATTGTTTTTGCAGGTTGCCTAAAGAGAAATCAATCAAACATCATGTATTCTTTAATTTTTTAGGCACCTAACTTGCTATCTGGGTAATGAACAAATCTGTCTTTTGTGTTTTTTTGGAAAATTCTGAGAGGTAGGAGAGTATGCTCTTGTCTTTCTAAGACAATAAAAAATCTAGACCCTTGAGGCTTTTTCTTTGTTTGAGATTTGTACATCTTTAGCAGGCCTGCCCTCCCGAGGGGTTGAAAAACTCTTAAAGCCGTTACGGCCGGTGTGAGGGGAACGACCTAAGTGGGAACGACTAAACGCCAAGTACTCCAACCCACTATAAAATAAATATGATTTGATGAAAATCAAGTCAACGATAGTGCTTGGGAATAGCTCTCCTCAGTACCTTCGGGTATATTGAACCTTGGTTTTCAAGGCTAGGAGATCTCTTAATTGAGTTTATACCTCGACGCGCTGAACGAAACCCTTACTAGATCCAATTAAAATTAGAAGCTACCCGATTCACCTTTGAAAGTTTGATAATCTTTGTGCAAGAGAGATAGTAACTCTCCCAAGACACTTGCAATATCGTGCTCCCATTAGCATTTGGAGTCGGCTAATACGACATTGAGAATCCATTGCATGAGACTTAGTGGTCGTATTCTGATTAGCTATTGAGTGCGTACCTAAGTCAGCAAGCAAAGGTTTTCCTCTCTAAGCCAACTTCCATAGGGTTAGCATGTTGTGATTGAATTATTATATATCTTGCATGTTTTCTATTTTTTCATCCCTAAAACTAAAAATGGAATACCAAAACTGGAGAAAATAAATCAAACAAATCAACAACTCAGTGATCAAAACTCTGTTCTAGTCCAAAACTAGTCCCTATCAGTCAACAAAAAATTAATCCTTATCAAAAAATGGTAGTCGTCCATCATTGAAACTTTGTCTGTCAGAATCTCGTCTCTGTCCAATCCTCTGTCATACAAATTCTTGATCTTGTCTGTCAAAATTATCTAAAATAGCCTACAACAAGCCTAAAATTGGTTATCATCCTCCTAAGCATAAACAACCTTGATAGTGTACCCCTGTCGTTGTGTTGCACGATTTTGTTGATCATCTTTAAGCTAGTCCAAACAACATCTTATCAAAACCTAAGTTAACTTAGATAACATCTTACACATGATAGATCATTCCTGAAACCAGACCAGATCTTAGTTACTTCACTCAATCACTACGTTAAACGAACTACTAGCTACAATTTGATCTTGACTTTTGCAACACATTTAGCTCTTGGTCCTGTCGGTTGTAAATGCCTGTTCAAACCAAAAGCTCTTCTAGTTTTTTTGACAAAAGTAAGAATCTCATGGATACCTTAGCTTCAATTCCCATGGCTACCTTTGCTCAAATATTTCAAGAATTCAAGATATCAAGAAAGAAATATATGACATGGAAATCCAACAAAATAAATCAATGACTCCATTTGAAAAACAAATGCATGATATCAAGAGTGAGAAACTTCAAGGAATGCTAAAACAATTATATGATTTGACAATCAAATACCAACAAATAATTGGCAATCAAAGACCAAATCTCAAACAAGCTCACAAGACACCTTCACCAAGACATAAAGACATTTCCTCCAAATATTCCCTAGATAGACAATTTACGCCTTTGGGGAAATCTATTGAGTCAGCTTTGGAAGAGCTTCTTAAGAACAATCTTATCATATTACCTAAAAAGACCACATGGGGATGGGAATTTTTGAGTAAGTATTGTGCATATCATAGACAAAATGAACATAAGACTTTGCATTGCATAGAATTAAAACATAATATTCAAGATCTCATTGATAATGGTGTCATTGAAATTGAAGATCCTAATGACTCACCTAAAGAAAAAGAAGGAACTATTTCTATGCATGATCAAAATCATGAACCTATGTCTAGCAAAGCTCCATATATTTCTATGCATGTTCAAAATCATGAACCTATGTCTAGCAAAGCTCCATATGTGGCCTCCATCCCTTCCATAATGTCTTCATCTCCTTCAAACAATGAAACTTCTCATGTTGACCTTCAAGGGCTATCTCCTATGGAAATCCAAGTTAATGCCAATATTGATACAAGTTCCTCTAAAGATTTAAAAATCCCAAATCCTATGCCATCATGCACTCCAATTCCAATCATACCCACTCCAGAAGGCCCTTTCCAAAATGCTTCCCCATCTTGCCAAAATATGGAGATCTTCCCAGAATCCCCTACGCCTATGAAAAATCCTATCCCTTCCTTAGAAGTGACTCCATGTCAAGTGGATAATCTGGAAAATGAAAAAATAAGTCCTATTATAAATCAAGATCAAGACACGAAAACTCCCCAATCCCATCTAATGATTGAAAAAGATCCTATTTCACTAGAATCCCATTATGATCCCATTATACCTTTCCATTTATTCCAAGATGACCCCCTTCCATCTCAAGATCAAAGCATCCTTCCAAATCCCATTCCTAATCCACTTCCTAAGCAAGATCATGATGCCTCTTCCACCTTTTCAAATGATCCTATTCAAAATGAAGAGTCAAACACCCTTCCTACTCTATCCAATGGTCCTCTTCCATGTCAAGATCAAAGTATCCTTTCATCTCCTTGTCATAATCCTCCATATTCACCTCAAGGATCCATCATGCCTACAAATCTCTCTCGTGATCCTATCATTCCTTGCATTCCACCTCCATCTCATAATGGACTCATGCCTTCTTTCCAAAGCAAAGTGTATCCTACAAGTCAAAATATTTATAAAGGCAAAGGGGTAGATCTCCTCAAGTAAGAACCCCTCCATATTAAAGAAAATGTTAAAGGTCATGGCCTCAGGGAAATTACTCAAGATGTTGGTACCTCTCATAAATCCTACATTTCTCCAGTTAAATCCAAATGCATGCCTTCTCCTTCGCCGCTTCCATCCATTTTAGGTCCCTATATCCCTGCATCCCTTATGAAGGATCAACAAAGGCACACATCTTCAAGTACCTTCCATCCATCTAA
This sequence comes from Cryptomeria japonica, assembly GCF_030272615.1. NCBI lineage: Eukaryota > Viridiplantae > Streptophyta > Pinopsida > Cupressales > Cupressaceae > Cryptomeria > Cryptomeria japonica. Next base: position 114,574,028 of record NC_081412.1, on the reverse strand, counting down.
AAGACCTCCATATCATTCCTATATATCCACGCATCTCCCTCCAAGCAATTTAGATGCCAAGCATAAAAATCATAAGTCAAGTAATCCACATGTATTCAAGGATCAACATGTCCCATCTAATCGACATGTCAAAACAAAGAAAAATATGATCCAAAAAGAAAAAGAAAAATACAAAATTCCACAAAGGCCCACAAAGAAAGAAGAAAAGTCAAAAGTTATATGGGTTCCTAAGGCACTTGTACAAGCAATGCGCTCTAAGGAACTACAAAAGCATGAAAAATGAAAAACCGTGTGGATCTCTAAGTGGCTACTTGAAGCACAAAAGTCACAAGAAAAATCAAAATTGGCATCCAAAATTGTTGTTCCTCCATCCAAACCTTCCGAGTCTATTCCTCCATCACCTCCATCCATTTTGGGTTCTTATGCCCCAAAATCCGTAACCTTTCTTCCATCCAAATCTCAAAATATGAGATTCACTTCTTTTTCATATGTCCACCATCCCTCAAGACGTGTGCCAATGTTGATCTTTCCAGCATTTCCATCTATCCATACACAATTCTTCCAACATCCCATCCATTATCCAATACCTCTTTTTCACCCTTCCATCCCTCTTATCCAATCCTTTGCATAAATCCTTACCCTAGTTTCATTTCATTATCCTATCACCATCTTTGAGCATACCTTCATAGCCATGGTCTATTGCAAATAATATTCTAAGGGTACCATCCAAAGAAGCGAGATGTTGGGTTCCTTCTTCCATCCCATATCATGCCTCCATTATCTTCCAAAAAAAAAAATGATGAAAAAGTGAAAAAAAAAAAAACAGAAAAAAAAGTAAAGCGAAATAAATTCATTCTTGTGTGAAAACCACTTCATGTGGCACCTTGGGCAAGTACCATGATGAAAACCTAGCAAACGGGCATCATGCATAATCCATTATCCTTTTGCACTTTACATTGGGGGAAAGTTCCATCCATGTACATCCATCTATTATCCTTCTTCCTCCATTATCCCTCATTCACTCTATCTACATTCATATCCCTTTTCACCTTTGATCTTGACAAGGTTAAGGAACTTTGTAGGCTTCATGTGTCCTATCTATTACACTTGATCCAAACCCTTTAGCTCCTATCCATTGCTTGCTTACATCCTTCATTACCACCTTTGATCTTGATTTTCCTATTTGTCCCCTATCCAGATCTATTCCTTGATCTTGATCCACACTATGGACAAAATGCAAAAACATGTTTTCCACAAACCTCTTGACATGGCCACTTCTTTGGACCATATGACTTCGTTACGCTATATCCTTGATTTGTTGCGCTATATCCTTGCTTTACATCGCTAATATCCTTGCTTTACATCGGTAAAATCCTTTCTTTACATTGCTATATCTGGACCCTGTGCTTGGATTAATATTGTGAGATAGTCCTTGAAAGCGTTCACCATCATTCACTTATCCATTCATGTACTCAAAATCCCTTTTACCTTGCTAGACACTAGGGGCAAACATTACAAAATTCTAAAAATCCTAAAATGTCCTAAAAAAAATCCTAAAAATCAAAAAAAGTCCTGAAAAAATCCTAAAAATCAGAAAAAGTCCTGAAGAAATCATAATAATTAGAAAAAGTCCTAAAGAAATTCAAAAGAAAAAGAAAAAAGAAAAAAGAGAGAAAATGTTTTGGTGAAAACCTGGTAAACAGGCACCTTGGTAAAAAAAAAGAATGAATCTTTGCCAAGTAGGTGAAAACCTGGCAAACAGGCACCTCTTGTACTCAAGCACTCCATCTATCAACGCAACGTTGACATTCCCGCTTTCATGCATCTTTGCTTTTGTTTGTACATAACATTCAGTCACTTTTGTGACATCCTGGTTTGTTGGAACCCTCATGGCTTGAAACTGATCAATGTCCTAGTCTTAGGTAATCAATAGAGCACATTACATGTCTTAAGCACTATCAACCAAGTCAACCTTATGTCAGTGAAACTTGGTCGTCCACTCCGAGTCAGTTACCCGTCTCCTGACTACTGAAGAGTTTTATCACTGAGTTAACAAGCAAAACAACATAATGGAAAACAATCACTAAACAGTTTGAGCTATGAATGAAATTTTTTGTTTGTGTGTTGTCTTTTATATTGGTTTTTGATTATTATCCCTCTGAGTAACTCGAGGAAGTCTATCTTGACTAAGAGGAGAAAGGATTGGGGCCATAATATCTTCTTTGTTTCTGCTTGAAGGAATGATCCCAATGCTCTGGAAACATATAAATTAGTTGGGTGTTTGTGATAAGAGCCTTCACATCAAGGTGGAATCGCCTCACATACCTCGAGTCCGCTTATTTGAATGCCTAGAGGGAGGTCCATATCATTTCTTTGTCTGTTTTGAGGGAATTTCTTTATTGTGCAATCTAGGTCCATGCGTAATTTGTCCAAGGATATGAACGGAAAAAGGGTCATTGCGGACAAGATAATTAATATTGCACATGAAAAGAAAGGAACTCTAATCTGCCTGCTATGTTTGTAAAATGCTAAATGATGAAAATTAAGCTTTTCAAAATCCAGTGACTAGGTTTAGGTTGCATCTCATTTTGCATCTCATTTTGCATTTCATTCTACATCTCATACATTTAGATTGATTTCGATATGGTAACAATGCTTTCTTTATTTTCTGAATGAGAGTTGGAAGCTTCATCATTTCTTAGCTAAGTGGTCTCTTTTCATCATTTCTTTGATCGAGAACTTGTGTATTGAGATGTTAGCTGCATACATGAGCATTTTATATAGATTCATACATTTCATTTTTATACTTATTTGCATTCATATTATTGCATGAAGAAAAATAAACATTTGCATTACTAGTTACTCATTCTCCTCATTTATTTGTATCATCATTCATTTGCATAAAAAGAAACAAAAATAAGTATCCATATTCCATTTGCATTCATTCATCTATACTGAAGAGATATGCATACATATAGAATAAAGCATATAGAACAACATCTCATAATCAATCAACACAAGTATGATGAAATCAAATCAAGAGCTTGTAAATAGGCTGTCCTGAGTCCATTTTCGGGATCGAAATCGAAATCTGATGTCAACTCTCTCATCAAAATTTCACAAAATTTGGACCACTTGGCGCTTTTCATCAAAAGCTCATTATCTCTTCTAATTGTGCTCAACTTCTCATTAATCAACGCTGAATCTCAATCAAATCAACTTTGTGCTCAATTTCTCACTAAAATTTCAAAAATTCCTCTGAATCAATTTGTGCTCAAACAACTTATCATTGCTAAAAATTGCCTATCATCATGAACCCTCACTATCTTTTGATTTCACTCTCGAGGGGGCATACTCATGACCTTATGATCTCACATCTTCAAATGTCAAGAAAATTTTCAAATCTTCATCAAAACTCGAGCAAAAATCTTTTTCAACTAAAGAAAATCAATCAAATCCTCATCGCTAGGGGCATCTCATCTTCATCGCTTTATATCAAGATGAGATTTCTCGATCATCTAAATCAAATCAATTTCTAGGGGCATATTAGTTTCATCGCTTCAAATCAAGATGATATTTATCTTTTATCTGAATCAATCTCTTAACGTTAATCAGTTTCATCGCTTTTAATCAAGCTAATTATTTGTTTAAACTCAATCAAGGGTTTAAAGAGTATGTTTAATCACACTAAATCTAAGTAGGTGTTTAGTTTCATCATTTCTTGATCAAGCTGAATAGTTTATCCTCATCGTATCTTGATCAATCAAGTTCAAGATCGATTTTTATCATCACTCACTCTGTCTAGATCAATCAAGTTCTAGATCAGTAAGATCCGCTTCTTGATCAATCAAGTTCAAGTTCAATATCTTTTGTTTTCTATCGTTCCTAGTTCAATCAAGTTCGGGATCAGTATCGGTTTAATCAGAATTCATTCAGCTTCGTTGGTTCAAATCAAGCTAAACACCTTGCTTTCATCGAGTTCATGATCAATCAAGTTCAGAACTAGCATCTCATAGACATCAACTATTCTTTGAACCAACGTGCTACTCGCACATTAATTCAAAGAGGAGCAAATGTAATACCATAAAAATGGTCATCTAAACCATGAGCCCCTAATCTCGACAACATCACCAAGGTCTTAACCAAAGGCAATTAAATAAATCTTGAGCACACAATTAATCCTTTAATTATCAAATGTCACATGGCAAATTAATCAACTCAAAATTAATTAAATATTTATTTAATTAATTGATCATTCCAAGTAAATCATTTTAAACAATTATCTTATTTATTTTATTAAATATCCTAGCATATTTAATTAAATAAATCAATTTGCCACAAAACTTCAAAAAAAGGAAACAAATCAAGAAAGAGGAATTGAAAATTGTCACAAATCTTCAAAAAAGGAATTAATTGACCAAAAAAGAATTAAAAATTTGAGAAAAGAAATCAATTGGAGATAATCTTGAAAAAAACAAATTAAAAATTGATAAATAATCTCAAAGAAAGCAATTAAAACAATTAAATATTAAAATTGAATGAAATAGAGAATAAATCAATTTTTTCTGATTTTATCTTAATTTTAGTTCAATTTCCTTTAAAACTGAGAAAAGCATCCAATCACATCAATTCACTTGGATTGTGCTTCCTCTTGGAAAATCTTGACCGCTCATCATCATTTGATCTCAGCCTTTGGTTTCTTTCTGAATTTTCTATAAATTCAGGCTCTCATCTCTCATTCAAATAAATCCTGGAGAATATATTGTTATTATACTATTTTTGCTCTAGGTTCATTGAGAATATTGCATACATATTTAGATCAATTAGCTCATTTATTGCTTAAATCATGTTAGATTAATCTTGCATTCATCTAGCTTAAATCCATGCTCATATAGATAAAAATCCTTCGTTTAGGTGTTGTCTAGTCACTGGATAGCTTAACAATCTGAGAGCAATCTAAACTCGCATCTACTAGAAGGCAATGGGTCGCTTTGTTATGGTTTTATTGTTAATTGATTATTGATTTACTAACCATGCATCTAATGACTTAATTGAAGTGTTTTTTTGTTTTTTTTTGCTATCTTCCTCCTTTATGTTCATTTTGAATATTCCTTTTTCTCATTTTCTTGTGAAATCTAAGGTGCAAGGATCCTTTTTAATAAGGCCAAAGCCATCTTTTTGGGGTATGTATTTTCTTTCTTTCCTTTCATGCTTTTCATAGTCTTTCTTTCACTTTTTTAGTTTTGGCCCTTTCTTTTCCTTGTTGCAGTGGAGTCGAGATGACGGTCCCAACATACACTCAAAATTTTTCTTTGGGTGCATATCATGGTTACCATCCCGCCATCCACATTTCTTTCTTTTCCTTTGTGCTCTATTGGTGTGAGTTGGGTTTGAGAGTGCGACACACACCAAAGCCCTAAGCTCCAATGTTTGTCAGGTTCTCACCCAACTCATATCGTTGTTCTTTTGTGTGACCTTCTCATGATGGATGGTGGGATCATGACCCCACCATGCATCAGAGAATTACTACACAGTGCATGTCGGGGCCAGAGTCCCATCATACACCATTTTATTAACTATTCTACCCTATGGTGTTAGTCGGGTTTGTATACTCAAATCCCACCATATTATTTGCTTAGGTGAAAGTCGAGGATATAAACCTGACTAGCACCAAAGACTTGTTGCTTTGTGCCTAAACACACATATGCATATCATGGTTATAAATTTGATATGCACCTATATGCTTGATCTTCCTCAAGTGCATATTGCGGTTATAAACCTAATATGCACCCCCTTTGAATGTATAATTCTCCCTTAAGCGTAGATAGGACTTATAAGTCTGATATGCACTTCTTAGTTTTTATCACCAGTTTTAGGTGCTAATCTGACTTATAAGTTTGATTTGGACTAAATGCACACATTTGTGAATTAAGAATACATACAATTTGTACTCAATTAGAGGCTTTTGTTCTACCAAATGAAAATTTTAAAATCCTTGTAAGGAGGCTAATTGTCCCAGATATAGTGATGATCTTTTTCAATGTTGTAGTGCAATTATTTTCAAATGATGAGCCATCATCAAACAAAAGAGAAATGAAGTTCAAAAAGAAAGAGCTTCATTCAGTCTTCCCTTCTTCATCTATATCATCCAATGTTGACCATATAAAAGATACAAAAATAGGGCATGTTGATCTTGATGAATTCATGAAAAGAGTTGGAGAGCCACCAGTGTCCTACAAAATGGAGCCCACTATCAATAGTGGAATTCATTTGGTTGTGGCCTTTCCCATTTCAGCACAGAACCCCGAGTTTGTGTTAGCCTTAGCTAATCGATATGATCTAGTAAGAAGGTTAGTGAAGGATGCAAAGGGATAGAAGACTCTCATCAGGCTTGATGATTTCTTTGACACCATTTTCAAGTGTCAGCATATAGATTAGTATTCTAACATTGACATGGAGTCATCAGTGACCTACTATGATAACAATTCAGACAAACGCATGAGGAATATCAATGAGAATTGGTTGAAGACTCCAAGGCCCACAATTGCAAGGTGGCCCGAGACTATCCTCTGAAGTGACTTCATTGAGGAGGTCAATGATCTGATTACACTTCTTAGTAGACTAAAAGGGCTCCCAGTTTCTAAAACTTATCATAAATGGATGTATCAACACATTCACATCCTTAGGCAAGATAAGAATAAAATCTACTGGGGTAAGTAGATTGTTGATACTTTGTGTGATTCGTTGACCAAAGTACCCGCTACCTTGAAGTTTTACATGACTTCATATCTTGTATATGCAACTACCTCAATGAGACCATTTCCAAGTTTATCTACCATAGGTGATAGGAATTGGATTCCTGTTTATCAATATTTCACACAGTTAACTCTCAAGGAGAGTTTGCATCATTTCAGGAGATTCATTGACACTTTCTTCACTCGATACATGTGTATGTTTGATAAAGATCTTTAGAAAAAGAGAGTGTCAGAGGATACCTGGAATATTGTGAATTAATATGGTTGTATCTTTTTGTAATTCCCAACATTCATATATCTCAAAAATGGATGCTTCAATGGTAAGCCTTTCATGCTTCCTAGGTATCCATCAGACAAGATCATTCTCATGGAGATGGATCATTGGATGATATCAATACATGAGTGCCAATATAGAGCTCACAAGATTGGTCTTAAGTTCTCCATCACCATTGGCAGATATTCTATAAATTATATCTACAAGGCCTGAGCCATGGAGGAGGAAATTAGGAGAGTAACAATGAAATTATTCAAGGCTAGAAAGCATTTTGACTACAGGGGCATGGAGAATAAAATTAGGAAAAGTTATAGTCATATTCATCGGATTGAGGATGTGTGGATTGATTGTAGAATTGGAGAGGAAATCAAGAGGCTTGACTACTATCGCTTGACAATAAAACAAATTGAAAATTTAGATCTTGTTGATATCCTTGAGGATATTAAGGATGATGGAGACATCCTAGATTCTATGTTTGAAAAGAACAAAGTTGTCAATTCTCCTTTGCCCTTGGTTCAATGATCTTAGAAGGAAAATAATTCAATAAGGTCTAGGTTCCAAAACATCCTTGCTAATACCAATGTTTGGTTGACTCAACAAGGTACTAGATCCGATGATGACATTGCAGGACTTGTGGGAAAGACTTCAAAATTGAGAACGAAGAATAGACAAGACATGACAGCCCCAAAGGATCCCAAATTCAAACTCACAGTAGGGAAAGGTAAGATTCAAGGAGAGCCTTCAACTCAAGAGACTCAAAATAATAATGGGGAGGATGAAGAGTCTCTCAAAGAGGAAAGTGAGCAAGTAGAAGAAGAAGAGCTCAGAAAGGAACAAAAAGAAGAAGAATTTGACGAGGAGGGGTTAGCAGAAATCTCATGTACTTACCAATCTCAAGAGACACAAGAAGGTGTTCCTCCTATGCCATATAATGCTATAGGTACAACTTCAGTTTTAGTTTTTAACACTATTCCTTTTGGTTCCATTATTTCATATTCATCTGAGGCTCCTATGATCTATGTCATTCCTTCTACAACTACCAGTGAGTTCTCCCTTGACACACCCCATGATAATATTGAAAGTGTTTTTCTTCCAAAACCATTTGAGATAACTTCTTCCATGTTGGAAGATTTTGATAAGTCTACATAAAAAAATTAGCTTACTCCTAAAATTTTTGTTGCTCAAAATCCGCTACCTCCACTCCACCCATAGTTACCACAAGCTTCTAGTCTCAAGTATTGGTGTCACAAGTGTTAACTTCTGGAGTGGATGATGACACACCTTTTCCACCTTGGCTTGTGTCCAACACTCCCAAGAGAAAGAAACAAGCCATCTCTCTAGATGACTTTGACTTCACTCAGTTGGTTTCTATTAAGCCTAAGGGTACAAAAAAGGCCAAGACTTTATCTAGGATAAAGGTGGACAAGTCAAAAAATAAGTATGTAGAAATGGAAATTCCTCCTCCATACATAGATTTGGATAAAATATAGCCTACAGATTATGCAATCAATATAATTAACTTAGGCAAGCAGACACATAAAGAAGCAGTGGAAGATGTTCAAGCATATTTTGTATATCTTGTGACAATGTTCAATGAAGAAAAGGTCAAGAAGGATAAACTAAAGAAACAGGTGTCCATTAGCTTACTGATGTCTTGATCAAGATAACAAAACCATCAGAGTTAATTGAACCAATCACCTCATCAGTGGATGAACATATCACTAAGCAAGATAAACAAGTCAATTCTTGTGCAAAGAATGATTGGTGAGTGGATGAATAGATTATTGAGCCAGGGGACTCATCTCTTATGTTTAACAATTACTCTAATGAACAATTTTGAGGAGGCAAAGACTGATATAGATAAAACTTTGGATATATTCTCAAAAGAATTGGAGACATATGAGAAAGAATTGACTCTTAGTTGAAGTTAGAATTTTCCAATTGGATATTTTGGTTGAAAATTGAGTACTTCCTTTAAGAGATATGTATATTGAGAGAAGGGAGGTACTAGAACATCAAATGAACATCCTGGAGGGACTTATTAGAGATATGAGAAAAGCTCAGAAGAAATGTAATGACAAGGGAAAGGAAATCATTGAAAAGATATCAACACTTCCTTGCACATTCTTCAATGAGAATCAAAAGCCTCTTCACGAAGATGATAAACAAGTGTTCTCATTATCTTCAATTGATAAGTTAATAGATATCCAAGTTACTTTGCATGATTTAGCCTCTCTTTTGAAAAAGAACAAGAAATGTTACATGAGCCTCAAAGATTCCATCACCTGGGTCAAAGTCACCATAAGCCATACCAAGGGACTTGATGGAGAAAAAATGAAGGTAGTTCTATAAAAAATTGAGGATTTCACGAAGCAAGACAAAAATCCAGTGTCTCGTGACATTCAGTATTTTTCCATATTTTATAAGTTGTAGGTGCATTTTTATAATAAGACTTTGACACCTCAAGTGTCATTTTGTATCTAAGTTTCTACATCTAGAATATGCATGAGTTCTAAGTCAAATAGGACTCTTCTTTGATTTAGTCATAATTTTTCCTAGATTATTCTAAAGAGAGAATAAGATGATGCACTGCCCATGCTTAGATTAGGAACCATAGTGTGAATTGTGTTCTAAATTAAGAGAGTAGTAAACAAAAGGGGGAGAATTCCCTTATAAATTAGGAGAGATTTGATCTTGCATACTATTGTTGAAATCACAATTTTGTAAACCTCACTAGTTTGCAAAAAATTCCACCAACACAATGCAAATAAAATTTGTTAAAGGAGCCTGGAGGCCAAACAATCTCTTGTTGTTGATGCCACGACAGAGATGTAGGAAGTGAGGGATTAGGAGGTAGGATGGATAGAGGTGAAGATAAAGAGAGAAAAGGCAATTAAGGAGGAGCTTATTTTCAACATGTCTCTTTGTTCCCAGGATAGGGGCGGAGCCAAAAGAAATATTTAATGTTTTCACCTATTAATGGGACTTGTATTATGGTGCCTTGTTGATCTGGGGAGAATGTTCCCTTGATGTAACCTCACATGGTTTGTTCCAAGTTTAAATCCTAATACTTTAATAAAAATGAGCAAAAATCACCAATAAAAAAATACACACACACACACATACATACATACATACATACATGCATACATACATATGTAGTGTCATAAAATTGCAACCATAGCAATTTTTGAATGTATTAGGGTCCTCACACACGTGAGATTGAATCCCCTAGCCTGATCAGAGACCAGAGACTGGTCAACCCTCGAAATCTAATTCTCCCTTGGCCTCTGCACCATCCTGTTTGCACTCTACCCTAGAGAAAGGGGTAGGATAGGGGTGCAGAGCCCTTGTCCCTACCCTATTTTGGGATAGGACCTTTCCTAAGAGTGCATTGTAGGTTGTGCATTGGGAAGGAAACTTCCCCGATGTCGGCCTGTGATGAAAATCAATTTCATTAACCCTAATTGACATGTATTTAAGTTGCATTTGCCCTCTTATTTGGGTAGGTGGTAAAGTTCAAGAAGCTGGTCAAGTTGGATAAGTTCACTAAGGTGAAAATTGGCAATCAAGCATTCAAGTATTCAAGCATTCTTTTCTAGCATTGAGCATTCTCAAGTCTCCTTTGAAGGCTAGGTGTTGCATTCAAGTCAAGGATTCAACCATTGAAGAGGAGATTGATTCCAACACTCAATTCCACACAAGCATTTCTATCAACATTGCTATCACAACCTCCCTTGAGGTGATTTACATTTCAGTATTTCATTTACATCTACTTGCAAGTACTTTCTTTCATTACTTGGTTAATTCCAAAACTGGGATTTGACTTGAAGGAAAATCCCCAATCCCAATCCATTTTCCTCTCTTTTTTGTGTGTAGGTTGTAGGTGTGCACTTGTAATTTGGGATTCGGGCTCCATTTGCAAAGGCGGAAAAACCCTTTTTGTTTCACGGATTTTTTGGAGAACTGTGTACATTCCCGCCATGGTCTGGGCAACTTTTCCTCAAATTCGTAGGGCAGATTTGTCTCGACATATTACTACAAGATACAGGTGCACAACTTCATCCCACACTCTGATCTCAAGTTATAATCAGTTCTTTGTCAATTTTACACTACATAATTCAATCAATTCCTTTTCATTTTAAATAGGAAGAGGGGATTAGCTTATCATTCCCATTTCATTTAGAATTTTATCTTCTCCTTTGGAGGATTGAACCTAGTGAATTTTCCTCTCCTCTTCCAATGTAATTAGGTGAAAAGTGTTTGAAGGGAAATCTATAGTGAAACTCTCATCTCTCCTTGGAGGGAAAGGGTATTTTTCCTCTTGATCTCTCATTCACACATTTTTCATCCACCAATACACTTTGGTGCCATTACATTTTGGTGAACCCGACGTGAAGCATGCTTTCCTTTGAACAAAATTGCATATTTTTCATTTGCAAGTTTAAATTTTCTGCAAACTTAGTGGTTAAATCATTAAAAACCCTAGTTTTTAAAATTAAAATTGAACTTGTGATTTGTAAAAATTGCTTGTGGTTATCTTAGATTTGAAAATTGTTTTGTTTGTCAAATTCAATTCAAATTTACAAAATTAAGAGGTTACTTGTTAAAACCTCAATTTTCAAAAATCTTGTGCAAAAATTAGATTTCCATTTAATTTTCAGATTTTTGATTGTTCTCAGACTTGTTTTCTTTCCTACAATTCAAAAGTTCAATTTCCCTCCTTTTTCCCAAAATTCAAATTTCAAAATTAAGTGGTTAAGTCATAAAACCCTAATTTTCAAATTGAATTGGATTTTGCGTGAATTTCAATCAATTTCATTCAAGATCAGATTTCTAAACATTTTCCAAGGTGTCCCTATCCATTATGTTTGACTTTTTCAAATTTGCAATTCAATTCCTCTTTTTCTTCAAAACCCTAAATCCAGAAGATTGGCTGATTTTGTCATTTTTTTGATCCCTCTAGAATCGGAAATACCTCCAAAATTCAATATTTCAAATTTCAAGAAATTTGAAATATTGAGAGGTTGATTATAATCTACCCCGATCTTAAAAATTCTAATTTTAAAATTAAGTGGTGTTCCCTTGGCCCTAATTTTAAAATTCCAATTTCCTTTCATTTTTTGAAATTGTGTCATCCTCTTCTTCCAACAAAGTTCAAATTGTTTAATATGTATTTTCTTAAATTTTGCATTAATCAATTTTGTAAGCTTTGTTCTGAAATTCAAAATTCAAATTTTCCCTCTAGTGCATGAGTTTCACCACTATTAGTCCTACCTATACTATCCTTGTTAGACAAAGCATTATAATTAAGGCCTCTAAAGGTTTAATTACTGAGGAGATGGAGCCTAATTTGGGTGACTTCTTTAATGAGGATCATGCTAATTCTTCCCATCCTAATCATGTGCCTATTCACCCCATTAATGAAACCCATGATGAGGAAGAAGCTTTAACTAGGGTCTCTATAGATCAACTTTCCATATTGGACAATCAATTTGATAACTTTCAACAATGGATGTCCCAAGAATACCCTAATAGTGAAGCTCTTCCATTGATTGAAGGCCTTAAGTGCATGATTCAAAGTGATAAGAATGAAATTGATATATTGCATGACATTGCACATATTGTTGATTCTAATGTCATGCCTACCAAAAATTGTGCCCAAACCCTAGGTTATTCACAACCTTCAACACAAGTCAATCCTTCAATTCCTTTGACTACTCTTATGACTAGTATTCCTAATTTTACCTCCAACATCATGGCTACATCAACTCAAAATGGCATTCCTACAACCATTGGTCGTGGGGGCAATCCCTCTTCTTCTTTTAATCCTCCATCTTTACCTATGTCTTCCATAAGTATTTCTATTATCCCTTAACCAATCAATGTGACACAGGGGGATAATTCCTTCAACAAACTTTGTTCCTCTTTTAAGTGTCCCTTTTCCTACCCAATCATCACCTATGCCTACTTATCATAATGTCTCGCCATCTTATTCTTAGTCCATTCCTTCCTTCAATAACATCACACCACCTTCTCAATCAACAATGTCTAACAACAATTCTTCTACCAAAGTGAAAATTAACAATCTTGCTCAAACCATGTCTTCCTTACAACAACAAATTGATTATATGAGTCAATCCAAGTTTAGTGTGCCCACCTTTGATGTTGCGAGCCCACTTTATTTTGATATTGTTAAAGTTGTGACACCTAAACATGTTGATATCCCTCAATTAGAACTCTATAATGGAAAAGGTGATCCTCTTATGCATGTCAAAATATTTCAAACCTTGTGTACTAATTTTGCTTATGATCAAAGATTGCTTGCAAAATTATTTACAAGCACACTAAGAGATAAGGCTTTACATTTATTTTTTCTCTTTGCTTTCTTATTCTATCACTTCCTTTCAACAACTGGCATATGCTTTCATCCAACAATTTCAAAACAACATTGGTCCTCAAATCACTTTGACTGATTTAATGCATTGTAAACAAGGTGTTAAAGAAAAAGTGACTGATTTCATTGGTAGATATAAGCATTTGTATGCTCAAATTTCTTTTCATGTACCTGATAATGATATTCAAATAATTTTCATTTCTAATTACAAAAAGATATAAGGGATAAGCTTCTTTTTTCTAAGTTTACTTCCTTTTTGCAGTTGTGCGTAACACTCCACAATTATCAACTGGCTGTGAGTCAAATGGAGCAATCCACTCCTATGGCTCCGAGTGATAAGGGGGAGAGTGTTCAACAATCATTTGCAAAGTTAAAAGCAACAAAAATATTCATAAAGTTCAATGATACAATCAACAACAATGTGAATGCTACAATAGGCATGCCTTCTATTTCCAAACTTTTCCAAAGAGCAAGACAATTTACTTCTTTGAATGAATCTTTACATAGTATTATGTCTCAGTTGTTGTGAAGAAATGTTATCAAACTTCCTCCTATAAAACTAGTTGATCCTTCTAAACTTTCATCCCCTTATTATGATAACAATTCCTTTTGTCAATTTCACCATCAGCTTGGTCATGATACTGAGAAATGTTTCACATTGGAAAATAAGATTCAAGATTTGATTGATAATAATACTACATCTTTGGAAGGTGTGAATGATAAAGGGAATAAATCTGTAGCTCCTCCTAATCAAAATCTTAAGATTTTCATTGATCCCTTGCCTTCTCATACCTCTAACATTATTGAGATTGTGCCTAATTCTTTCTCTTTTGAGGAATTCACCTCTATGACTTCAAACTTGGTCAATATGGTAGAAAAACAAGATACACCTAAGGATCCTTGTATTACATTTAACCCTAGTGAGACCATTAGAGCACCCGATGGCCCTTTATACATAGCTGTGAAGGTTAAGGATATCCCTTTTCGTGGTGCCCTTATTGATCCCTCTTGCATGGTTAATGTCATAACTAAAGAGTATCTTTTCACTTTACGATTGCATAAACCAATATATGATGCTTCTAATGTGGTTGTGAAGTTATTTGATGGATTCTCTTATCCTACCATCGGCTCTATCACCCTTCCTGTTGAAGTTCATACCAAATCCATGGATGTTGACTTTGTTATCATACCCTCTTCTGAGCAATTCTGTGTGAAGTTGGGCTATCCTTGGATATCTTCCATGAAGGCTATTTCTTTTCCAATCCAATAGTGGCTGAAATTTCCCCAGGATGGAGAAATCATAACCATGAACCATATCTTATTTCGTCCATCCAAAAGAAGCCCTAGTGTTCCTATTTATTTCTTTTGGCCTAAACAATTTCAATTTCTCCCATTAAGGAGCGATGCTCTTTTTCAATCTTATCAAAAATGGAAGAAAGATATGATCTTATCCTTAAGTCAACCTAGATCCCCAACACTTGAGATTCATATTATTATTCAAGATGAAGTTCTCCCCCTCATAGATAGAACTAATCTCCCTCCTAAGGAAGATTGTCAACCTATTCTTATGGATGTGACTATACCTTCTCCTAAGAAGAACAACAATATTCTTCCTAAGGTTAGACCTGTACTGTTGGCATATGTGCAGAGCATGATGACATGATGATATTGTATGTTGTCATTGATGTCAATATGCTGAAGTATGAATTGGTATGTTGTAGTAAGCAAACTAGAAAGAGAACCGGTATGATGATGTAAACCGGTATGTTGGAATGAGAACCAGTAAATGGAAGTTTTGTATCGAGGTTTCATTTGGCATGACTACCGGTTGGTAGTCTCAGCTTCAGGGTTTCTGGTTGATGCATTCCAAGATTGTGTGATTCAACTGATGACATCTTGTGATAAGTTAGCATTGTAATGAAGACCAGATAAGTGTTGCCACGTCAGGCTTCTGCGCGTGAAGGATTTCCTTGAGAATCTTGCATGGAGATTGATCCTATCTACCTTGGGAATGCGTGAAGTCTTTGTAAATGGTGGAGAGCACGTGATGAGTTATCAGCTTCTTGAAGCGGCAAAGAATGAATGTTGGAGAACATCTTGAGATCTGTTCAAGACTATTATATTCGATGCAGTGTGATTAACGACCAGGATTGAACTGACTAGATTGTAAAACCTAAATGTTTAGGGTTTAGGGTTCATGCTACTGACTTATCTATTTTCTATAAGGTTGATGATGTTTTTCATCTTGAATTCATTGGCAAATGGTATGTGTGTATCCCAGTGAGTGATACTTGATTCTTGCTAGACTGAAGAAGTGTGTTGATACCAGCAAAGTGTGATTGCAGAAGAAAAGGAGCTAAAGTGGATCTACCTTGGCATTGAGTGCTATTATCAGATCGGTGTATTACCTGTTGACTTCTAACCATTTTAGCAGTTGGAAAATCCCTTAAACGGGTAGCTTTAATAGACATTTGTGTAAATTCTTTAACAGGGTGACTCAATTCAATGAGTTCTTCAAATCCTCTTGCGAGGTAACCTTTAACAGGGTTCTAACCCTTAACCAGCTATTTAGCCATCCCTTAACCGGGTGATCCCTAGCAAGATCGGTTCCTAGTAGAACCTATTATAAAAGTCTCTAACCAGACTAGGCTCCTAACAGAGCGAACTTCAAAAGATTTCAAGAACATCTTGTGGGTATTCATCCCCACCGTGTTTTTTCCTAGTTGGGTTTCCACGTGAAAAAATTAGTGTGTCATGTGTGATGCCTTTCATGTGATGGTTTAGTGTTTTATGTCAAACTGGTAAAATATGTTGAACTAGCAGTCATTATATTTTTGATGATATATTACTTGTTTATGCATAAGGGTGAAGTGGAAATGAGGTATTATATTGTATGGAAAGCTAAGGGTTACCGATTTATGTCTGACATTCTCACTATGTGTTACCAGTAGTAATCTGTTTTAGACCGGTGTTAGTGCTTGCCAGTCAAAATGCAATGTTTGCAGTTAAACCGGTTTAGGAAAAGTGTTTTTGCCTGTACTGATTCACCCCCCCCTCTTAGTACTGATTTGGTACTAACTATTCATCATTTATTCATCAATTAGTATCAGAGCATCCTTCAGGTCCTTTGTGTTGTAAGCTTAACCGCTTGAGGAAAAGATCCTACTCTAATGATGAATAGGGAAGGTCCAAAGTTCAACAGAGACAACTTTAAAATATGGAAGGACATAATGAAGATGTACATCAGAAGCATGGGTGCTCAACACTAGAGCTACATTGAGAATGCTTATGTTATCCCTACTGGTACTCTCACTGATGATCAAAAGAGAGAGATTCATGAGAATGGGCAAGTCATGGAAGCCCTAATCAGTAGTCTATCTGAGATTGAGTTTATTGATGTTCAGGATAAAGACAATCCCAAAGAAGTATTGGATCCTCTTGAGAATATCTATGGCGGTGATGAGCATGTGAAACAAGCTAAGGAAGAGAGCCTTAGGGGAAAGTTTGAAGACATGCGGATGGTTGAAGGAGAGACCATTCAACAATATGGAATAAGAATCAAAACTATTGTTGGAGACATCAAGAGTGCAAGTGGTATAATAGATGATTCCACTGTTGTTAGCAAAGTCTTGAGATCTTTATTACCGGTCTATGCAATAAGGGTTGTTGCTATTCAAGAGTTGAGGTCTATAGACAAGACAAAGGTATCCCTAGACTCCATCATTGCTAAGTTGATAGCTTATGAGCTAAATAATTATGATGGGAGTATTTAGAAGACTGAACTAGCCTTTAGAGCATCTGTTGCACCATCTAGAAAGGGTAAAGAAGCTAGTACCAGTGGTGAACCAAGACAAAGTAGAGAAATGGATGATGAGGAGATCCTAATGGAATTTGAAGCTCTTCTTGCCAAGAGACTTCCTAAGGGAACCGGTAAATACAGAGGTAAGCTCCTTTTGAAATGCTTTTGTTGCAATAGGATAGGACACATTGTTGTAAACTATCCTAATGGTGATAACAAGGACAAACCAAAGAAGTTCAAGAAGTTCAAAGGAAGAAATAGGAGAAACTATTTTGTAGCAATTGGTGAAGGTGTCACTGATGAGGAATCAAAAGATGAAGAAAGTGAAGACATTGTGTTTGTAGAAGTTAAGGAAGATGTGTTAGACAAGAAGGCTCTTGTCTCCCGCTTTAATGATTCCAATGAGTGGATTATTGACAGCGGTTGTTCTCACCATATGACTGGTGACCGGAGTAAGTTTCTATCTCTGGAAGAGTATGATGGTGGTGTGGTTTATTTTGGTAATGATGCACCATGTATGGTAAAAGGCAGAGGGTCCATCTCTCTGAATGGAAAAAGTAGTGTTGACAATGTGTATTGGGTAGAAGGTCTGAGACACAACCTTTTGAGTGTTGCCCAACTCAATGATAATAGACTCACTCTGGAATTCAAAGATGGAGTGTGTAAAATAAAAGGTAAGAGTGGTGAACTGATGGCCACCGGTATGCAGATCAAAGGTAACCTATTTCAAATGAATGCAAATATTAGTATATGTCTAGTGGCTAAGTTTGATGATAGCTGGATATGGCATAGGAGAGACTACCATTTAAACTTTGATAATATTGTGAAGGCTAGTAAGGTCATGGCAGTTAGAGGATTGCCTATGTTGAGAAAACTAGAGAATCCTTTGTGCAAAGAGTGTCAACTGGGGAAAATGTCTTCCTCAAACTTCAAAGGTAAATCTTTCACTGTAGACAATTTACTTGATCTTGTGCATACTGATTTGTATGGTCCTATGGAAATTAGGAGTGTGTAGGGAGATAGGTATTTTATGATTCTTACTGATGATTGCTCAAGAATGATGTGGGTCACATTCTCGAAGGAAAAGTCTGAAGCCTTTGGAAAGTTCAAAGCCTTCAGAGCACTGGTTGAAAAAGAAAGTGGTAAGAGGATTAAGTGCCTAAGAACTGATCAAGGAGGAGAATTCACTTCTGGTGAATTCAATAAGTACTGTGAAGAGAACGACATCAAGAGGCAACTATCTGCCCCCCAGACTCCACAACAAAATGGCCTAGCAGAGAGAAACAACCGGAATGTAGTTGAAGCAGAAAGAACAATGCTGATCCACGGAAAATTTGCTCACACTTTTTGGAGAGAAGTGGTGAGCATTGCAGTCTACACAATAAACTGGGTACTCATCAAGAAAGGTAAGGATAAAACTCCTTATGAGTATTGGACCGATAAGACACTAGTGGTAAGCTACTTTAGAGTGTTTGGTAGCAAATGTTATATCAAGAGGAGTGAACATCAGAGCAAGTTTGATGTAAACTGTGATGAGGGAGTATTCCTAGGGTATTCCACAAAGAGAAGAGCTCTCAAATGTTTCAACAATAGGACTCAGAGAATTGTTGAAAGCATCAATGTTAGAGTTGATGAAACCTCTGAGAAACCCAAGGAAACTGGTAGTGAGCAAGTAGGAGAGGAACCGGTAGTAACCTTCTGGGAACCGGTTGCAAAACAACCTAGCACCAGTAATAGTGCTCCTACACCGGTAGATGTTGATGCTGATGAAGATGAGGATGAAGAAGAAAAGCAAGAGGAAACAACTAAGATCAATCCTAGGTATGTAAAGCTGAATCATGATCCAAATAAGATCATAGGAGATAAGGATACAAGAATTCTTACAAGAAGAAAGCTCAGAGAAAACTCCTGCATGATCTTTGAATTTGAGCCTACAACATTCAAAGAGGCACATAAAGATGAAGACTGGATCAAGGCAATGGAAGAGGAACTTGACCAAATAGAAAAGAATGGTACATGGTCTTTGGTAACTAGACTTGAGCATAAAAATGTCATAGGCACCAAATGGGTTTTCAGAAATAAGCTGAATGAAGATGGCACAGTGGTAAGAAACAAAGCCAGACTGGTGTGTAAAGGATATGCTCAAGAAGAAGGAGAAGACTATGGAGAAACCTTTGCTCCAGTAGCCAGATTGGAAGGCGTTCGTATGCTTCTTGCATATGTAGCCTTCAAGGGATTCAAAGTATATCAAATGGATGTAAAATATGCAATCTTGAATGGAATACTAGAAGAGGAGGCCTATATAGAGCAACCAGATGGGTTTTCCCTATCAGAAGATAGTGACATGGTGTGTAGGCTACATAAAGCCTTATATGGACTAAAGCAGGCACCTAGAGCATGGTATGAATGCTTGCACTCCCATCTTGTGAAGATTGGATTTGAGAGAACAAATGAAGATAGCAATATCTATCTGAAGTCAGAAGGAGATCAGATTCTAATCTGTGAGGTATTTGTTGAGGATATAATTTTTGGTGGAGATGAAGAACGAATTTGAGATGTCACTTATAGGGGAGATTAAGTTCTTCATTGGACTATAGATTCAACAAATGAAAGCTGGAATCTTTATCACTTAGTCTAAGTATGTCAAAGAGGTGTTGAAGACCTTTGGTGTGGAAGATAGCAAACCGGTTGGTACACCGATGGTGACCAGTTGTAAATTATCAAAAGAGGATGACTCAGTGTCGGTAAATGAGAAGGAATACTAATCAATGATTGGTAAATTGTACTATGTAGTACATAGAAGACCGGACATTGTACATGCAGTGGGCATTACTGCACGGTTCCAGAAAATCCCAAGATAATCCCACTTGGTAGAAGTCAAGTGAATTCTTAGATATCTGAAGGGAACTATTGACTATGGATTATGGTATCCATATAGTAATGATTTCAACCTGAAAGTATTTACAGATGTTGATTGGGCTGGTAATGTGGATGATCGGAAGAGCACAACTAGTGGTGCATTCTTTCTTGGTGGTAGACTAGTCTCATGGATGAGTAAGAAGCAGATTTGTATCTCTCAGTCTATAGCAGAAGCGGAGTATGTTGCAACATTTATGAACTGCACCCAAACAATTGGGATGAAGCATGTATTAAATGGCTTCAAAGTTCTTGTATCTGAATCAATAAGTATATTTTGTGACAACACAAGTGCAATTAACATCTCCAAGAATCCATATTTACATGCTAGAACCAAACACTTTGAGCTCAGGTATCATTTCTTGAGGGAGAAGGTTCAGAACAAAGAGGTTGTACTAGAACATGTTTCCAGTAAGGAGCACTTAGCAGACATATTCATCAAGCCTCTATCAAAGGCTACCTTTACCTATTTGAGAGATGAATTAGGGGTGTTGCCCCTTCAAGAGGTGAACTAAAGGTGTGTGCTCCACATCAGTCAGGTCTTACATTGATATATCTTTTTCAGGATTGGTGTGTTGAAGGATGCTACCCCTTAGGGGGAGCAACATAGTGGAACATAGATGTGTATGCCTCCACTTTGACATTGTTGTCAAAGGGGGAGAAGATGTGAAGCAAAGAAGATATCTGCAGTATTGGGGAGAAGATGTGAAGTAGAAGCAGAAAGATATCTTTGTATATTTCCATCAATGCCAAAGGGGGAGATTGTTGGCATATGTGCAGAGCATGATGACATGATGATATTGTATGTTGTCATTGATATCAATATGCTGAAGTATGAACTGGTATGTTGTAGTAAGCAAATTGGCAAGAGAACCGATATGATGATGTAAACCGGTATTTGTAAAAAAGTGAAGCGGTATGGTTTTTCAAGGTGAACCGGTATGTTGGAATGAGAACTAGTAAATGGAAGTTTTGTATTGGGGTTTCATTTGGCATGACTACCAGTTGGTAGTCTCAGCTTCAGGGTTTCCGGTTGATACATTCCAAGATTGTGCGATTCAACCGATGACATCTTGTGATGAGTTAGCATTGTAATGAGACCAGATAAGTGTTGCCACATCAACCTTGTGCACATGAAGGATTTCCTTGATGATCTTGCATGGAGATTGATCCTATCTACCTCGAGAATGTGTGAAGTCTCTGTAAATGGTGGAGAGTGCGTGATGAGTTATCAGCTTCCTCAAGCGGCAAAGAATGAATGTTGGAGAGCATCTTGAGATCTATTCAAGATTGTTGTATTTGATGCAATGTGATTAATGGTCAAGATTGAACCGACTGGATTTTAAAACCTAAATGTTTAGGGTTTAGGGTTTATGCTACCGACCTATCTATTTTCTATAAGGTCAATGATGTTTTTCATCTTGAAGTTATTGGAAAATGGTATGTATGTATCCCAATGAGTGATACTTGATTCTTGCCAGACTAGAGAAGTGTGTTGATACCTGCAAAGTGTAGAAGAAAAGAAGCTAAAGTGGATCTGCATTGGCGTTGAGTGCTATTGTCAGATCGGTGTATTACCTGTTGACTTCTAACCATTTCAGCAGTTGGAAAATCCCTTAACCAGGTAGCTTTAACATGCTTTTGTGTAAATCCTTTAATAGGGTGACTCAATTCAATGAGTTCTTCAAATCCTCTTGTGAGGTAACCTTTAACAGGGTTCTAACCTTTAATCGGGTATTTAGCCATCCCTTAACTGGGTGATCCCTAACAAGATCGGTTTCTAGCAGAACCTATTGTAAAAGTCTCTAACCAGAATAGGCTCCTAACCTAGCAAACTTCAAAAGAGTTCAAGAATAGCTTGTGGGTATTCATCCCCATCGTGGTTTTTCATAGTTGGGTTTCCACGTGAAAAAATAGTGTCATGTGTGATGCCTTTCATGTGATGGTTTAGTGTTTTATGTCAAACTAGTAAAATATGTTGAACTAGTAGTCATTATATTTTTGATGATATATTACTTGTTTATGCATAAGGGTGAAGCGGAAATGAGGTATTAGATTGTATGGAAAGCTAAGGGTTACCGGTTTATGTCTTTGAAATTCTCACTGTGTTACTGGTAGTAATCTATTTTAGACCGGTGTTAGTGCTTGCTAGTCAAAGTATAGTGTTTGTTGTCAAACCGGTTCAGGAAAAGTGTTTTTGCCTGTACTGATTCACCCCCCCCTCTCAGTACCAGTTTGGTACTAACTGTTCATAATTTATTCATCATTTACCTCCTCCTCATGATGGACCTGGTCTCCTTCCTACACCTAATATTTCTCCTTTATATGACACAATTCCACCTCCTTCCTCTTATTGAGAGAAGAGGCCTTCTTCTCCTCTTGTTCAACCTAAAAGACCTCAACCTAAACCTTCAACTATCAATCAGAGAAACATTCCTACTTTTTCAAGTGTTCCTCCTCCTAAGCCTTCCACTAAGACATGATAAAATCATTGTGTGAGAGAACGCCAATGAAGATGTTGTGTTCAAGCTTGTGAAGCTATCCCTTAAAATACTCAATCTCCTCAGACTCTAATAGTTGACATGATTCCCTTTTCTCCCAAACAAGATGTTCAACCTACATCTCCAAATCATAAGTTACACAAAACATGTGATGGTTTTACTCCTATTTGTGTTCTTGCTCCTCTTTCTCTAAACTTTGAAGAAGAAATGGGTGAAAATGTTATTCATGATGGCAATTCAACTCCTAATGATTCTGATAGTGAGTATGAATATGTTGATCTGGACAAGCATTTATCAACTTAATTTTCACAAACCCTAATCCTAGTTCCTAGAATCAAACAAAGTGACTTACAACATGAACATAGTCCTTGTTTGGATCTTGTGATAGCTCCATCTGTTGTTCTTGATGTTGCTCCTTTGGCATGTTGTTCGCCTTACCAAAATAGTGATCAACAAGATTGGGAAGTGTATGTTGTGCTAGATTAGCAATATTAGCATTGTAGATATTCTCTTTCTCTCCTTTCTTGCTCTTTTGTGACCATTCTTCTATGTGTATCCTTGTTCTTTTGTTGTTCCCTAAATGTCTACTTGGAGATGCTACAAAGCATTGAGATATTTTCTTGGTCTCTTTCATGTTGACTCAAAAGACATCCTCTCTTCCCTTTCTTCTAAGATAATTTCCTTCTTTTGGGACTGGCGATTATTATATGCACATATACATACATGATATACATGAGTTATCATACAACATACTAACCCCAAGGAAAGAAAAACTACCTCATGTTTTGTAATCATTATCCTTGGGTTTATTCCTTGATTGGGGGCTAAATCCTTGCGATAACATGCTTCCTCTCTTCTCTCTCTTGGCTATATCCTACCTTAAAGCAATCACTCTTGATAAGGCATGCGCAATCTCTTTAACATGGGGGCATACACTCCACTCATATTTTCATTCTTGATACTTAGAATTACTTAGTGAACTTTGTTTTGCTTTGTAATATTTGGTATCCTTGCTTTCATGACTCATAGTGAGGGGAAATTTTCTACTTACAGTCATGGTTCTCCCCTTCTCGATCTTCCCTTTTACTTTTTCAATCGAAGTTGTAAGATCCTAAGTCCACTGGGGGATTGGCACATCTTGCCTCCTTGACATGATATAAAATTTTGACCCTAGCAATTTTCGACCATACTTTACCAACAATATTGGTGTACACTCATACCCCC
This sequence comes from Cryptomeria japonica, assembly GCF_030272615.1. NCBI lineage: Eukaryota > Viridiplantae > Streptophyta > Pinopsida > Cupressales > Cupressaceae > Cryptomeria > Cryptomeria japonica. The sequence goes on along the minus strand of NC_081412.1, from coordinate 114,550,162 downwards.
ACTAAAGTGGGGACTAAATGTAGTGTCATGAAATTGTGACCCTAGAAATTTTTGACCATATTAGGGTCCTCATGCATGCAAGATTGAATCCCCTAACTTGATCAGAGACTAGAGACTGCTCAACCCTCAGAATCTGCTTCTCCCTTGGCCTTCGCACCACCTTATCTGCACTCTGCCATAGAGAAATGGGTAGGATAGGGGCATGGCCCCCCTAGGACAGGGGTGTGACACACTTTTCCTCCCAAGATAGGGGCATGGCACCCCTATCCCTTCCCTATTTTGGGGCAAGACCTTTCCTAAGCATGCATTGTAGGTTGTGCATTGGGCGAGAAACTTCCCCGATGTCGGCCTGTGATGAAATTCAGTTTCATTAACCCTAATTGACATATATTTAAGCTGCATTTTCCCTCTCATTTGGGTAGGTGGTAAAGTTCAAGAAGTTGGTCAAGTTGGATAAGTTCAATAAGGTGAAAATTGGCGATCAAGCATTCTTTTCCAGCATTGAGCATTCTCAAGTCTCCCTTCAAGGCTAGGTGTTGCATTCAATTCAAGGATTCAACCATTGAAGAGGAGATTGATTCCAACATTCAATTCCACACAAGCATTTCTATCAACATTGCTACCACAATCTCCCTTGAGGTGATTTACATTTCAGTCTTTCATTTACATCTACTTGCAATTACTTTCTTGCATTACTTGGTTAATTCCAAAATTGGGGTTTGACCTGAAGGCAAACCCCTAATCCCAACCTATTTTCCTCTCTTTTCTGTGTGTAGGTTGTAGGTGTGCAACTGTACTTTTTGATTCAGGTTCTATTTACAGAGGCAGAAAAACCCTTTTCGTTGCGTAGATTTTTCAGAGGACCGTGTACATTCCTGCTATAGTCTGGGCAAATTTTCCTCCAATTTGCATGGAGGCTTCCTCTCGACATATTACTTCTAGATCCAGGTGCACAACTTCATCCCATATGCTGATCTCAAGTTATAATCAATTCTTTGTCACTTTGTCACTACATAATTCAATCAATTCCTTTTGATTTTAAATAGGAAGAGGGGATTACCTTATCATTCCCATTTCATTCAGAATTCAATCTTCTCCTTTGGAGGATTGAATCTAGTGAATTTTCCTCTCCTCTTCTAATGTAATTAGGTGAAAAGTGTTTGAAGGGAAATCCATAGTGAAACTCTCATCTCTCCTTGGAGGGAAAGGGTAGTTTTCCTCTTGATCTCTCATTCACACATTTTTCACCCACCAATACACTTTGGTGCCATTACAACATACATACATATACATATATGTATATGTATGTATATACAAATACATATACATATATGTATATTTATTTATATACAAATATATATACATATATGTATATACACATATATATACATATATAAACATATACATATGTATATACACACATATAAATGTATATAAATGTATGTATACATATATATACAATTATATATAAATATATATTTATATATATAAATGTATATGTATGTATATATATATGTGTGTGTGTATATGTATGTATATATATGTATGTATGTATGTATGTATATACATACATACATACATACATACATATATATACATACATATATATACATACATATACACACACACACATATATATATATACATACATATATATACATATTTATATTTATATACATACACATATGTATATGTATATGTACACACACATATATGTATATATATAAACAAATATAAATATATGTATATGTGTGTGTGTGTGTGTGTAGATTTAATATATATGTATATATTATATATACATATACACACACACACACATATATATGTGTGTGTGTGTATATGTATATGTATATAAATACACACACACACACACACATATATATATGTGTGTGTGTGTGTATGTATATGTATATAGATACACAAACACACACATATATGTATATATAGATGTATATATATGTATATGTGTATATCTATTTATATATATACACACATATACACACATACACACACACACACACATATATGGATAAACACACACACACACATGTGTGTGTGTGTGTGTGTTTGATGTTTCATTAGAAAAAAATTGAGAATCTTCGTTAGTTTAAAGAGATTAAGTCTCTTAAATATATGTATATTATATAGATACATTTAAGAGACTTAATCTCTTTAAACTAAGTAAAATCCTCAATTTATTTTCTAATGAAAGAACTACTATAATACCAAATGCATCCTTGTTTATGTGACCTCTTTATTTCTATATTCCCATCATATTAGCTTGAATTTACCAAGAGACTTAGATGTCCTTAAAAACTTATGTTTTGTCTAGGTCCTTTTCCTTATTTCTCTACTCACACTTTTCAGGTTGGAATATTTACAAGTAAATAGTACTTCATTGGCTAATTTAGAGTTGTTTCACCTCGAATCCTCTAAGAGACTAATGTGAAACCACTACCTTGAATCAATAACCAAATTTGAAGTTGTAGATCCAATTCCCATCACCAAATTTCTCTCCATGTTTGGGGAAGGATCATCCATTAATATTCCCCTTAAGACCCTCTCTCTCTATATCCCCTTAAGACTCTCTCTCACCCTCTCTATCTCTCTCACTCTCACTCTCTCTTTCACACACTCTCTCTCTCTCTAGCTCTTTTTTGTGTTTGGACCCTGAAGACTCTCACTCTCTCTAGGACTATTTTTAGGTCTTTATATTCTCTCTCTCTATCCCCTTAAGACTCTCTCTCTAGAACTTTTTAAGGTATTTTTAGGTCTTTTTATTTTCACTCTCTCTCTCACACACACACACACACACACACACACACACACTCTCTCTCTCTCTCTCTCTTTATCCCCTTAAGACTCTCTCTCTCTCTCACACACACACACACACACACACTCTTTAGATATTTTTAGTCATTGGACCCTTAAAACTCTCTCTCTAGGACTTTTTATGTCTTTTTAGCTCTCTCTCTCTCTCTCTCTCTCTCTCTCTCCTTATGTATTTATAGTTAAATTTATACTTTAGGGCCCTACCTTTTTTTTTTGTACCCCATATTTGGCATACATGACCAAGATTCAAATTTCATGCAATTACTCACGAAATGAAAAGCATATTTTAGATCTACTAGTATGAAATTGATGCATGTTTGTGATTAATGCCTACATTTATGATTGATACATGTTATGTTCTCATGTGTGATGTATTCAATTTTTTTAGATCTATATGTGGAGATGCCTCTTGTTAGTCCTACCTCAAGGTCTGATTATGTACGTTAGCAAGACTCAGTTGATGATGCTACCACCAGTGGACATGTGAGTTTAAAATTTATACACATGTACATGTATACATATACATTCTTTTAAATGATTATAATTTATATAATGTATTTATTTAACATGTGTATCACCTTATATGTAGGGACCAATACATCCTTTAGAGAAAGATAGTCACTCATAGGATCACTCCATTAGGAGCTGCCATGATGACCGGGGTGGGCCATCTAGCTAGACATTAGCACGCCCGCATATGTGTTTGGGTAGATTTTTGATCTAGGTAGATATTTTATATTTTTGACATTGATGTTATACATACATTTGATGATCTAATTTATATGTTTGACATACATTTTTTGATGATATACATACATTTGATGATCTAAACTTTATGTATGTTTGACATGTTTTATTATCTATATACATTTGATGACATATATTTGATGATATATACATTGGATGATCTCTACATGTTTGTATATGTTTATTTATGATCATGCACATGTTTTCTTATTGATGTGGACAGGCACATATATATGTATACATGCACATTTACATAGATTATGTTAGATGTTCTAGCCATGTCCTTATGTTAGATTTATCTATATACATGTTTGATGGGATCTATATGTACATTTGATGATATTAGAAAATAATGTTTTAAACATTAAGATACTTGATATAAATTTGAAATAGACAAACAACATAATTTATTACATAATGAAAATTTCATAGAACTAAACAATTTATCACATAAGAATTTAAATCATTCCCTTAGGACATTTAAAAATCATGTCCTAATTACATCCCCTTGAGGTCCATTTAAAAATAATTTTTTAAACATTAAGATACTTGATATAATTTTGAAATAGATGAACAACATAATTTATCGCACAATGAAAATTTCATAAAACTAAACAATATCATGGATACGAATTTAAATCATCCCCTTAAGCCATGTCCTAATTACACAAAGATACTCGATATAATTTTGAAATAGATGAAAAACATAATTTATTGCACAATTAAAATTTCATAAAACTAAACAATATAATGTATAAGAATTTTAATCATTACCTTAAGCCATGTCCTAATTACATCCCCTTCAGACATTTAAAAATCATGTCCTGATTACATCCCCTTAAGGTCCATTTAGAAAATGAATTTAAACATAAAGATACTTGATATAATTTTGAAATAGATGAACAACACAATTTATTGCACAATTAAAATTTCATAAAGATAAACAATATCCATTGCAGTTACCCTTATGCCAAAACGAACAATATCAATTAAGAAATATATCATAAAAACTATCACACTGATCACATAAGAAATGTCAAATTGTTCAACCTTGACACAAGTTGCAAACATATACATTATTTCTAGGCCACACCAAGTGGTTCAGCCTACTCTTGGATAACATGCAATATTCTCTCATGATCATCAACATCTAGTCTCCACTTATGAATTCCACGTCCTAAGACTGGATGAAGAGATAGGGTGCTAGCAATTACTAGGTGGTTATACTGATAGACCTTGTTGTCATGTTGGTAATCAATAAAGTGAATCCCATATTTAACTATTTTGATTTGATTCAAATATGTTCCTTGCACAACAACTGAACCTGCACATGAAAAAACATTCCAAACCTATTAAAGAATTTGTACAATAATTTATATTTCAATTTCAAACAATGAATTCTAGCCCGTGAATGTAAGATACTATAATTTAAATTTTAAAAACAAATTTATGATAAAGCATTGAACATGTGGGAAACAACATTCCATCGCTTGTTACTAATTTTGTTAACTTCTTCCTCTCCTTTGTGAAACATAATAAATAGTAACTAACACCTTCTACATTATCAAGCTTTGCTATGACTGCAAAAACATGTCTTGCAATAAATTTATATGACCAATTTTCTTAGAGATCAAGATATATATATATATATTAAAAATTAAAAATAAAACTATTATATGTAAATTTATACGTACCAATTTTGATCAATCCTAAAAAATATGGTCATAATCAGTAAAAATCAATGGAATGTCCTTGAAGCTTTCATCCTTATTTCGTCATTTGTCTCAGTAACAACTAGTGGCACCAAATTTCATGCATTGGCATATCCATGTTCTTGGTTGTTGCATTCATCATAGTTTCTATATATGCATTCAAAACAAAAGCATGAGTAATCCCTAGTGTGCAATGACCACATGCGACTATTCATACTCATGATAGAATTCAAGGATCTTGTTTTCTCTACCTTCTTGCATCTGTGCATTGTTCTTCTATCCATACCTTTAAAACATAAAAGATTACACATAATTTTTTTGTTTAATATTGTATTTAAATTTTAAAATAATTTGAAAACTAAAATAAGTTCAAAGATTGTGCATACCTGATATCTTTCAAAACACTATGTATGGTACAAATTAGTCTTTTCTTGATGATATACCAACCTCATTTGGTGCAAAGTGCATCTTGCACCATTAAAATACATCGTGTGCATATTTTATTTGAAATCCCTAATAATTCATTTGATACTTTCTTACAACACATTTAATGAAAGTTCCCACACCATCATGCTCACCATTTCCATGTCCACTCTCGAAGAAACTCCAAACATGTGGTATCTTTTGACTTTGATGATATCTACATGGTGATTAAAATGTCCTTGATGATTTTAATTGTGCCACACATCCATTTGACCAAACAAAATGCTTTTCAATTTTTATGCCCATATTTTCCAAATATCCAAAAAACTTCTTGAAGCAATGTTCTACAAAATGTGTGTCATGCTCTTTATCATCACTAACATAAAAGTGATGTTCTTTCTTAAAGACCCATACTTCAAATGTACTATCAACACCATCCAATTCTAACTGTGCATGTCGATAATACACTTGCACCATAATAGTGATCTGCTCTAAAAATTAATATTATGATTAAATCTATTTTTGATGTACAAAAGAATAATTCTCTACAAAGCCAACAATCGATGAAATTATTCTAGGTGGGAAAGTGTCTCCTAGTGTTTGGAACTTTTGTGATTGCCGCTTAGAAAAAAAAGCATGATGTATATAGGGTTGAATCAATTTACGAAAAATTCTCCATAAAGGTTCCAATAGGTATCTCCTCTTCTACATATTCTAACCTTGTGTATTCTTTTTAAAAAAAAATTTTAGACTTCATGTACTTGTAACTCTTACATTTTACCATCCTTGTCATGTTAGTATCTTCATTTTTCAAAGGGAATTTAGCCAAATTACCACATTTTTCAAAAAGTACTTTTATGCAATTTATTTGATATGTTGTATTATCATCTGATTTATCACATAAAATAAATGCTATGAACTGACTTGGCCATTGAGGAGGAGCATTTTCAAAACCATCTCTTTATTCTATCATCTTCTAAAACACTTGATAGTAGAGATCAAATTCAAAATGATAATGACAACAACAAGGTTTAAAAGCTTTGTTTATCTTCACATAATATGGCTTTAATCTTTCAAACATTGTTTGTCCAATCTTTATGTTAGGATTTGAATTACAAAATGACAAATACAATTCATGTTGCGTTGTGTCCAACCAATGTTTTGTATGTAGCACATATTCATTGGGCCCAATCCTATGTTTGATAACATCTCTACTATTTGATGAAGGACATGTATCATCATTCCAAAATGTTGTGATCAAGTTCCTAACTCCATCTTCAATCCTGTTAGAATGAGGATCTCTAGAAATTATTCTCCAATTTCCTTCCAATGTACTATCATCTAAATTGATTCTCCTTTTCACATAATGTGATATTGTCTTCCTACTATACCCAATTTGAGATGAAAATGAAGGGATTTGTCTTTTTTGGGACATGTTTTTATTTAAAATAGATGTCAATATCACTCTTCTTGAAATGGCCTTATCCACAAATCTAGATTGTTTCCTAATGGAACCCAAATCTTCCTTAACATTTTCAACAATGTCTTTTTTAGGTGAGAAAATTTCCTCTTTTTCAATGTTGTATCTACACCCAACAATTTTCATGACTCTTTTAACTCATTATAAAGAACTTGAATTGATAATAGTTGAGCTTTTTCAAGTGTATAAAACTTTTCAAATTGAGCAATTATTTCCTTTGAATTTCTATTCAGTGTCCTCCTCTTAGTATGTGTAGGTTGTTCAATATAATATCTTAATTTATCCACATCCATTTCAAGCAAATGATCTAACTTTCTATAATTATTTTTTATCTTTACCCATTGAGCTAGATTCATATTCTCATCCATACCAGTATAAGGAAGCAATGTTGACCCATCTCCAACATCCATTGCTTGAACTTAGGCTAACCCTTCTCAAGCGTTTGCTTGAGATTTTATTAGAGCTTATTCTTGTTGAGCACAAGCTACAAAATAAAAAGAGAGCAATTTAGAATTGTATACATTTAATTATAAAGACTGAATGAGAGAGATGGTGTGTGAATGTGTGTGTTTTAGAGAGAGAGAGAGAGAGAGAGAGAGTCCTAAGGGGAGAGACTAGCAATAAAAGCCCAAAATTATATTCCTAAAATATAAGCATGGATCCTTCTTCAACATGGAGAAAATTCCATATATTTTAATTATATTTTATAATTTGATTAATTCAAGTGGGTTGATGAATTCTATATTGTAAAGCTGCATACCTATTTTATTCCCATGATATATTGCCAATTCTTATTCACGACATCTTTGTTCCGTATCAAGTGAATACTTTTGCATAGTCGTATTTACCCTTGTCCTTTTATTTCCCATCTCCTTCCTTTGAAAAAATGCCCCTTGAAAATTCCACACCAACAAAATTCACTTTAAATTGTCTTCTTAATGAAAAATGTGAATTATCCTTCAAATTTGATTTCTAAAAAATGAAAAAAAAAAGCATCTATATTTATATGCAAACGTTCATAGAAAAAGAAATAAAAAATTGGCTGACATGGGGTTCTATCGAACGTCAACTGCTAATATAGGCCATGTTCTATTAAATATGGTCGTTACGAAAAAAATTGTGTCAACCATGTTCGATAGAACAACGGTTTGATCGAACCCTATTATGTTTGATCGAACCTATTTGCTATATATCTCCCTCCGATCTCCCCAAATTTCTGTAGATTTTTTGCCTTCAAAGCTCTAATTGAAGGCTCAAATGGAACAATCTTGACAAACCCAAATGCATGATAGTAGTACTCGAAGTGATCTTTCCAATGATTATAATTTTAATATATATTGAGTTTATTATGATTTTGTTTAAGTTTAACTAAAAATAGGTTTTTCACCAAACATCAACTTCTCAACTTAGTTACTGCAGCAAGGTTCTCCAACCCAACAATACCTTGTCTTAAATAATTTATTCATCTACCTAGTTCCCTTGTTCTTGATTAACCTCTTCCCTTTCATTTTCCCTTATCAAGAAATAGTTGTTCAATTTCGATATATCTTCCATTCTCTTTAGTGAATCTAACTCAACTAGTTTATCATCTTCATTTTGTTTTGAGGATGAAGAGGGTGACTGTACTCAGGAGGTGGTCTATTACATACTAACCTTTCCTCTTCACTAGGGGAAGTATGTTTAGATTCATCATCAACTAGGATAAAGGTTTCCTTGGGAACATGTTCCTCCTTCTTTTTGGGCATTCTCATAGAGAGCCTATGGCTTTGTCTCCTAGGGGTCTTATTAGTAGCTTTAGTTGCTTTAGGCTTCTTTGAAGTTTCCTTACCTTTCTTAGTAGGTGTAGGTTTCTCTACTTCCTTAGCCTTTCTTTTCCTAGGCTTAGGGATTTTAGACTCAAGTTTTTGAATTTTGACCTTCTTTTGAACAATTGTTTTTCTTTTTCCTACAATTGCCCTCTTCTGGCTTCTAGTTATTAGAGGTATTGTCAAGATAGGGTTTTGATCAGAATCACAGCTGGAACTATCAGTATCATCATAAATATGCTCACAGGAGCTTGACTCAATTTCAGTAGGCTTTGGACTAGGGAATGAGCTAGCAGGTGCTGTAGAAGATGGAGTGCGTGGGGTAAAATGAGTAGTTCCTATTGCTCCCCTAACCTTATGGGTCAAATTTCGGCCCCTGGGTCCTATATTTCTTGGTCTATACTTCTTAATTTTTAAAAATTCATCCCATGAAATTTTTGGAGATGTTTCTTGCAACATTTTTTCAGCCAATAACTAAATTAAATAGTGATGATAAACAAAATTGTCACTGCCTTTTTGAGTCTCCTTGGCCATCTTCTTCAATAGGTTGTAAAAGAAGTTGGGAACATTCATCTGCCTTTCATCTCAAGGATGACTCATTAAATTGAAATGCATTGAGTATACCAGAAATTGGCACTCGTCACAGGTCAAATACTTGATAATGTAGAGAGAAACAACAACCCATTTTGGCGGTAGAGACACTTTTCTAGTCCCTTGGTTACTTATACTTAGTGGAGGATCATCGAGCCTTGTAAATTCAGCCTTGGCTGATCGAGCATCTCGCATTTTAGGGTAGGCTTCACCAACTACATACAATCTTATAACCTCTGCAATTATTTCCTTGGTAGCCAAAATATTTAACCCTTTAACTATTTCTTCTCCACAATTAAAATAATGGGCAAGTTTTAATGCAATGCCATTGTTAAAATCCTATAGCTTTAGAAAGTAGTCGATCCATCTACTATTTCTAAATTCTGGCTCACACTACTTGTCTACAAGGATCAATTGATGGTCTATTGGTTCATGGCATATAGGAGGGCTACCCATGTTCAAATTTCAACTCTTCTCACAACTCCCTTTTCTATTCACTTTGTCTCTGCCCGATATGATCAAACCCTTTCTCTCTTTCCATTGCTCTGCAACTTAAATGAAAATTTTGTTGGCATCTTTCAACCCCTTCTCTTCACACTTTCAAAGGTAATTGTAGCATCCTAAATTTTACCCCCTTACAATTTTATCCTCACTTGCTCGCTCACTTTGGTGTTCATCCCCTAAGGCTTGATTGAAGCCCTAATTCTGCTCACACTATGTATTTCATTCAAATCTTCATAATTTGCATTTCCTTCCCCAATATTCTAGGACCTTGACATCCAGGACCAGGGTGCTGGATACTCTATTCCTTAGGGACCAGGGCACCAAATGCCTTGGGGCCTCATAAGGGTAACATGATTTGAGCAGGAACCTAGATCTCATGTCAGCTCATGTCAGAAAATTAATTTGTTTTTCAACTAGCATGCATAAAAAGAGGTCTACCCCTCTTATTTTGATAATCAATCTAGAAAATCCAAGTTCTCAATTACATCCAACAAATTCAAGTGAGCAAGCAATTGGTCTTATTTAAAGCATTGGAAATGGCATTCATGTTCTATGTTTTGTGAAGACTATCTACCTGAAACCCTAATTCCTTGTGAAGACAAACAAAACTTCATTAAAAGGTATATCATTAGTGTTTTTGACATTTTTAAGCCTTTCCCTAAAAAAGAAAGCGTTTCCATTATAGTACCTGCATTTAAATTTTAATTCTATTTCATAGTTAATTCCAAAACTAGGGTTTGACCTAAGGCAAACCCCTATTCCCAACCATTTCCCTTCTCTAATGTGTGCAGGAATAGGTGCGAACCTATAATTTTCAGGATCAACATTATTCCCAGAGATGAACAAATTCCCCTTTGGACGGTGAAAAGTTCAAGGGACTACAATGACGACACTCTAGTCCTAACAATTCAGGCCAACCTTCAAGGAACATATCTGAACACTCATTGCTTAGATCCAGGTTGGCGGCTCTGTTTGATTATTATAGCTCACTGTTTATGCATAATTGCTTCAATTTACACAAATTTAACCTAATTTTAGTATTATTAACTAAATCAATTTAATTTAAAGGGAAAGAAGAGGCACATCTAAAAACCTTGGAATTTGATTAGAATCTTGGTGTTTTAGGCTTAGATCTATCAAATGCAATCTTTCCCTAATGTAATGGTCTCTAAGTAAAAATTAGTGACCTTCTTACACATAATGGTGGAAACCCTAAATTTTTCACCTATTACATTTTGGTGAACCCAACATCTTACACCTTAATTTATGATTTATGTTCTCAGATCTGATTGTTCACACATTTTCAAATTCAATTTATATTTATAAGTTTAATTTTCAATTGAATTACATAAATGTAGATGTTAAATTCACAAAACCCCTAATTTTTAAATCTAAAATTGAACTTGTGGGTTGGTTAATTTGGATTAGGTAATTTAGATCTAATTATTGATGCAATTTAAAATTCAAATTTGCACTCATAGATCTCATTTTCAATTGAATTACATAAATTTAGTGGTTGAATTCACAAAACAATATAATCTAAAATTTACTTTTGGGTTGCATAATTTTTTGAATCAATTTATAGATTTGATCTTTATGATATGTTATGCTATGATTTAGAGGCATTTATATTTCAAATTCACAAATCAAATTGCCTAATTAACTGGGTAATCAATCATTTTTTAACAAAATTTTGCATTGTTTAATCATAATTTTTAATTTCAAATTCAAATTTCCCTCCTTTGTGCATGAGTTTTGTTACCATTAGCCCTACCTACAATATTCCCATGAGAAGAATTTGTAGAATTAAGGCTTTCCAAGTTTATATTACTAAGGAGATGGATCCTAATTTGGATTACTTATTTCATGTTAATGTTAGTGATTCCTCTAATCCAACAAATGATGTCATTTATCCTCATTCTTTTCATAATTCTCATTATGTGGATGAACCACTAACTAAGGTTTCAATTGACCAATTGGAGAACATTGACAATGAATTTGAAAGTATTCAATAATGGATGAGTCAACAATACCCGAAAAGTGAGGCAATCCCATTGAATGATTAAAAAGAATGGTTCAAAGTGATAAAATTGGTGTTTAATTTTTGCATTGCCTTGCTCATATTGTTGACACTAATATCATGTCTGCCAAAAGTTTTGCCGAAGTCTTTGGTTACACTAAAAACACTAGTCAAGTCAATCATTCCATTACTATGCCTACATCCTTTCCTAGTGTGCCTACATTCACATCTTCTATCATGACTACTTCAACACAAAATTTTAATCCTACATATGTTAGTCAAGGGGGCAACCTTGTTAATCAAAGTTCTTTTATACCTGCTTTCATGAGTCTTCCATTTGTGACCCAACATCTCCTATACCTACATATCATAGTGTTCCAACTCCTTACTCTCAACCTCTACCTACATACAACAATTTTACTCCTCCATCACAATCCAATATGTCTAATTTCAATCCATCCATTGAAGCAACCATCAATAAATTAGCTCAAACTATCTCATCCTTACAATAATAGTTAGCTTCCATTACCCAATCCAAGTTTAATGTGCCCACATTTGATGTAGAGAATCCCTTATCCAATGATATTGTTTGTGTTGTCCCTCCTAAAAATATGAAAGTCCCTAAATTGGAGATTTACAATGGAAAAATTGATCCCTTGACTCATGTGAAAATATTCCAAACTTTGTGTAGTGAATTTTCTCATGATCAAAGACTTATGGCTAAATTGTTTACTCAAACCTTTAGGGATAAATCTTTGAAATGATATTTTTCTTTCCTTATTATATTACATCATTTCAACACTTAGTTAATGCTTTAATTCAATAATTTTATAATAATATTAGTCCTAAGATTACTTTGACTAATTTGATTCATTATAAGCAAGGTGTTAAAGAAAAAGTGACTTATTTTATTGGTAGATATAAACATTTATACTCTCAAAATGCATATCATATGCCCGATCATGATGTTCAAATGATTTTTACTGCTAATTTATAAAACTACATTAGGGATAAGCTTATCTTTTCTTAGTTTACTTCCTTTATGCAATTGTGTACAGTGCTTCATAATTATCAAGTTCAAGTGAGTCAATTTGAATCATCTCCTTCAATGGCTCTGGTTGATAAGATTGGGAGTGCTCAACAATCTTTTGTGAAATTTAAACCAAACAAGGGATGCATCAAGATCAATTAAAACATCAATGCTCAAGTGGCAACTATGACATCAGGTGTGGCCCCTTTATCCAAATACTTTAGAAAATAATTTACTCCTCTTTTTGAGGCTTTCCATATCATAATGACACAATTTATAAATTAAAATATGTTGAAACTTCCTCCCATCAATCCAATTGATACCTCCAAACCTTTTCCACCTTATCATGATCCCAAAGCCTTTTTCCAATTTAATCGTCAACCCGATCATGATACTAAGAAGAGTTATATATTAAGGAGTAGAATTCAAGACTTTATTGATAACAATATCATATCCATAGCTGGTGTAAAAGAAAAAGGAAACAAATCTGTAGGTCCTCATCAAAATATTCAAATATTTAGTAATCTTTTTCCTTTCCATTCTACTAATGTGGTTGAATCTAAGCTTTTTATATATTCTCCTAGTGACCTTGGTGTTGAGTCCAATAATATGGTAAATGTTGTTGACAAACCTACACCTCCTAAGGACCTATGCATCACCTTTGATCCTAGTGAGACGATTGCTCCACCTGATGGCCCACTATATATCATTGCAAATATAAAAGACAAACTCTCATGAGGGGTGCTCATTGATCCAACGTGTATGGTAAATGTGATTACTTAAGAATACCTTTATACTTTACAATTGCATGTACTAAGTGATTAGATGTCATTTTTTATATCATTCCTACATCAAATCAATTTCATGTGAATTTGGGACATCCTTGCCTCTCTTCCATGAAATCAAATCCCTTCTACTATTCATAAATATTTAAAATTTCCTCATAATGACATCATAACAATTAACCATAACATGTAGTAACCCATAGTGAGGCATGTAGATGTCACCCTTGATTACTTTTGGCCTAGACAATTTGAGCCTCTTAAACCTCGAAGTGATGCTCTATCTCAATCTTATCAAAAGTGGAAGAATGAGATGGTCTTACCTTTGAGTAAGCCTATAGATCCTATACCTATTCCTCCTCCTCATGATGGACCTGGTATCCTTCCTACACCTTCTATTCCCCCTATATATGCACAATTCCACCTCCTAAAATAAAAGGAAGCACCCGACATCTCCTATATTTCAACCTAGTAGACCTTCTCTCATTCCTCATCCTTTAAAGGAAGAGAAGAAGCCCATGTCCATTGATACTAAACCTTCACAACCCTTGGCTAAAACTAAAAGAAACCATTGTGTGAGAGAACGTCAATGGAGATGTTGTGCTAAGGCTTGTGAACTTTCTTCTCAACCCATTTCCTCCCCAAAGACACAAAATGTTGACTTAGTCCCACTTGTCCAACCTTCGCATAACCCTAGGGAGGAAGTTCAACCTAAATCAACAAGAATAAAAATACTTAAGAAAGATGAAGATTCATAATCTATTCATATTAGAGATCCTATTTTTATTAATCTTGATGAAGAAATGGAGTAAAATATTGTTCATGATAACAATGTGGATGATAATTATTCTGATGATATCTATGAGCTTGTTGATGTTGACAATGATTTATCTAAACAATTTTCAAAAGAATAATCCTAGCTCCTAGTGATAAACAAAGTGAGTCATCATTAGAGCATGGTCCTTGTTTGGAACTTGCAATAGCTCCATCTACCATGCTCAAATTTTCTCCCCTTGCATCTTGTCCACCTTCCCAAAATAATGTTCAGTAAGATTCAGAGGTAGATCATTTCCTTGATTAAATTCATTCACATTGTAGATACTCTCTCCTCTCTTGTTGTTAGGGCTCCCAAAGATACTGAGAGGGGGGGTGGTTGAATCAGTATCTAACCGGTTGATGGATTTTCTGAACTTATTAAATGAATTGCATTCCAAAACAGTGTACCGGTAAACTAGAATTAATGCAATAAATAAGAACAATGAGCACAACATGAAAAGCACACCATAACACAATATTTTTGGTGAGGAAACCCGGTGTGGGAAAAACCTCGGTGGGATTTGTGACCCACAATATTCGCTTACTGGTCAATAAGTGAATATTACTGATACAATAGGGGCCTGCACATGCAGGAAGGCCAAGTGCCTAGAGCTCACTACTTAGTTACAAAAAGAAGTCTCATTGACTTACAAAAGTGGAATATATAAATCCAGTATCATGTACTACTTTGGATCAGCATTTTCTATGCCAGGTTCAATACCGGTTTAAGCTCTTGCAATAATCATAAACCCTATTCCAAAATCTGCCTTAATATTCGCACATAATATCCATCTATGCATATTCCTATGTGTGTCCTAAATGTTCTACAAGATCTCATACTTATATATGAGCCTTATTAAAATTTGCCATGTCGGCTTACAAAAAGATATTACAATTAAATACATTATGCAATAAACAAAATCTTGTCGGCCAGGGTGTCGGTGAACATCTTTGTTGATTTCGGTGCCGGTGTTTGTGCCTGTGCTGGTGTCTGTCGGTGCCATAGGTTTGTAAGGTTGCCATCAATGAAAACACCTTCAATCACCTACAATTTCTCATTGGAGTGTGCATTTGTCAACAATCTCCCCCTTTGGCATTGATGGCAACACTCATGAGAAAAAGCCAAAAATTAAGTCCAAAAAAAAATTGTTGTCCAAAATTGTCTTACCAAAACTGTCAAAACTGTGTTGCAAATATTGTGTGCTCCCCCTGAGCTGATGATATCTTCTGTCATATCTTTTTCTTATCCTTATTCTTTTTCTCATCCTCTACTACTCCCCCTTTGGCATCAATGACAAAGGTTGTCATTCAATGTCAATTGAGTGTAGTTCCTGCCTAGATCCTTGTAACCGGTTAGTTACGATCTGATATAAATCTGCTAAGGCAACATTCAGACTGTTGTAGAATCTCTCACTGTCTTTTAGTGATGTTTCAATCCTCTAGATTGTACCGGTGAGAAAGTGCATTTTCTCTTTCGTTGTCTTAAGTCTTGGAACAAGAGCCTCAGAAATCTCTTTTCTCAAAGAGATGAGGATATCCAGTTTAGGACCTAGTCTACACTTCAGTTCCTTTGCCTTAAATTTCAACCTTTCCTTATCTTTTTCAAGTTTTTCTATTTTCTCTTCAAATCCTGCAATTTCCTGTTCTACTACCGATATTGAATCCGATGAACCTATCAAGTTGTCAACAATATCATTGATTTCCTTTTGAGCTATTCTGATCTCTTTGTCTATATCCTCTGTCAAAATGTTTGTTTTACATGTATCTCTATACATTTTCTTGAATTCCAAAATTTTCTTGCCTAATACCAGTAATAAGGTATCCATGTGTTCCTTATTTTTCTTGACTATCTCCTCAAAGAATTTTTCCTTCTCTTTATTCATTTTCTCTCTAAATGTCTCCTCATTTATTTGATCAAGTGTTAATAGGTTGCCGGTTATATACTTAGACAATGTGTCTAATTGGCTCAAAGAATCTTTATTCTCTATGTTACACTTAGGTGCTATCAATTTCAAAATTGGTAAAGTGTCATCTATAGCCTTATATGCTAGTGCATTGCAATCTGTTATTTTCTTGATAGAATCTAGTAATACCTCTGTCACATTGGATGGTCTAAATTTAGTCACAGAGGTTCCGGATGACTGTCCAACTACTTTTACAATGTGTAATCTGCCGGTGGTAGTAATATATTTTCTTTCTTCTGTCTCTGGAGGATCTCCATTTCCACTACCAAAGGTTTAGGTTTATCGAATGTAGCCGGTGGTACTATTTTTGTATGTACCTATGAATCCTGTTGCTCTACCTATTTCTCTATACTCTCTACATGTTTCTTTGATGGTGCTTTTGATGATTTTTCAGTGGTAACCACTGCCGGTTTTTCTATTTGCACTTCAGTACTGTCCATTACCGGTGACTCAGTAGGCTTTTTTGTAGCCGGTATTCCATCAGTCACCATTCTAGTAACCAAGGGGTCAACTGATTTTTTAGTTTGTTTCTCTGTCCCAACTGTGTCTTCAATATTTACCTCAATTGTAATGTCTTCTACCAGTGGCTCAGTAGCAACATCTCTTTTCTCACTTGATTCCTTATCCACAATAATGTTTACTTCCTGAGTGTCAATGTTCATTGTATATAATACTTCTAAATTAGGATTTGTATCTTCATGAGTTGTTTCCATACTCACTATTGCCGAGTATCAGCAGTTTGTACCAATGGAGTATTAGAGGAAGGTGGGGGCAAGTTATCAGTTATCTTTAGGCTCGGAGGTCCACCTACCTTGCCTTTCCCCTTATCCTTATCCTTTTGATATACTCTGATAGTCTTTGGTCGTTTGAGATCTTCTTGTTTTTCTTTCTCAACAAAGAATATGTCCCACTTGTCTATAGTCTATTCTGATATTTCATTTACTCTATCTGCCATCAGTGCTACATGTTGATGACCAGTTGAGAATACTGTCCGGTTAGCCTCACTGATTAACTCATCAATCTCTTGAGTTGATTTCAGTGGGTGAACTGCAAGTAGTTTTTCTATTTTGATCTTTTTATCTAATTCCACAATTGCTACCCTTCTGGCTTCTAATCTTCTATATAAGTCATTGGGTATATCATCAACAATTTCCATCAAAAATTTCTTATAAATATCAAGATGTAAAATAACACTATTTTTTATACTTTATTTTTCATCATTCGAAAGTGTGTTATACAACTTGCTGATGTTAGTCAATTTTCCATCTTCAATTATCTCATTTAAAAGTTTGTCAAGTGGAGGAACAACTTGTCTTACTTTCCTTTTCTTTGGTGTCATTTTCCTTGTCGGACGCCTAATTGCTTGTTGTTTCTGTCTTGTTCTCTTGGGTGTGGGAGCAGGTGTTTGTTAGGGTTTTCTTTTTCTCTCTACCCTTTTGAACTCTACCGGTATCTCACTATCAGAGGAGGTAGCAACCCGTGAAAGATGTGTTTCTGGTTGTAGTCCTTCTAAGTCACTCTCCTTAATACCAATTTTATTTAATACATCCTCTTTTATAGCTTTAGGCTGCCTTGTTCCTTTCCTAACTATCTGCTCAGTTTTCTTTATCCTTTTCTAAGATTGAATACTGCTTTCAATTGTTCCAACATTGCCAAATACTTTTTCTGTCGGTTCTTTAGGGGCTTCTAAGAGGGATTTTTCATAAGTTTCAATTATATTCTCATCTGCCTCATATCCCATTTCAGTAACCCAAACAATCCTTGGGACAACTGCCTCCATCCAAATTTCATCCTTCTTTATTACAAAGCATATCTCCTTTTGATATTTATCAACAATAGTTTGAGATAGCCTTATCCTTGTTTTCATCCTAGTCTTTAAAGCCTGAAAATGTTCATTTATATTCTTTTCTCTGTCATCTCCCATGTTGTTGAGAATGTCCAGTAGTTGTTTTCCTACCGCTATGTCAAAACCAAAGTCTTTTCTACCAATACCGGGTACTTCCTTGGTGATATACAGTATTAAGCACACAAGTAAGTAGCCAAATCTGAAAGCCCCTTTCTTGCCACCTTTGATTTTCTTTAGGTTGTCTATCAGTTTGTCTTTTAACCATTCACATATGTCAATCTTGGCATTGTTGTTCACTAAGTCATAAGCACTTTTAATACACAAGCTAGAAACAGAGTTTAGTTTATTGACATGAGTAGCTTTGTAACCAAGTATCATGCTAATGAACTTCACATTTATATCCTTAACATCACTGACTCTTAAGGATCTCTTGTCAAAAGTTGCACCGGTTAGGGTCATCACAGTGTCATTTGGAACCTTTTTAGTTTTATCAGGCCTGCTACCAGTGGAAGGTAATCTTGTCACTGCCCTAACTGCCTCTTTGGTTATCTTGTGAATTGAATCTAGCCAAAAGAACTCCCCATGTACTCTGCTTAGCACAATCCTTATAACATCCTTTGAAAAATCAGGAATACTAAGAATCTCCACAAAACCTAGGGTTTCAGCTATCTTATGTTCTGGTTTAACATTTCCATTTTCATCACATAAAATAGTCCTGTACATGTTCTTAATTTCATTGTCACCTAGTTCTTCTATATGACAACGTATGTACATTCTAGGGTCCTCAACATATAGTACTCCTTTGGGTATCTATGAGAATGCTCCTAGGGTATCATCTTTCTTTGCAATTTTGGGAATGATCTTGAATACAGGTCTAGGGTGCTTAATAACTTCAACTACAGTAGGATTTATAATGAATTTAGGTGCAGAGGAGGAATCCATTGTTATAAATACCTTAATCTTCCTTTAGGTATGAGTGCTTGAATGATTTGCTTCACTTTTCGCTATGGATGCCTTCATTAGGGATTTTCGCACTCTCAGGAAATTTAAATGCTCGGTGAATGAAAAAAGAGCCAAAACACTTGCTTTATAGTGTTATTTCTTTCAACGGCCATATTTAATGTTTGTCAGTTAAGTGAAAACTTAACTCATCTGTCGGTAAAGAAGTATTTCAACTTCTTATCATCAACCGAGGGTAAACTAGCATGTTTTACATTTGTTTCCATACCCCCAAAGGATTCTCTTCAGTTAGATGAAGCACCTCCTGCCGGTGGAGTGATACTTTGTTCTACCGGCAAAGAAATAGCTTCACTAACACTCTAATCTAACTTTCTAATCCATTACTTTGAGAATTCTTGTTTTACCTCTTCAACCTTTTCTCTACCTTTCAAACTGGGTCCTTTGTTATTTGCCGGTGATGCCTTACTTCTACAAAATTTTGTAATATGTCCAATTTTGTTAGAAGCATAACAAGTCACATTGTTTTTCTAAATAGCTTTTCCATATCCTATGCCAGTATGTGTTTTGCATTGATTAGATAGATGTCCAAATCTTCCACAAACATAACATCTTACATTCATTTTGCAATTTTCTGAGTTATGACCAATTTTATTGCATTTAGAACATTGACCGGTGGGTGCATTAGTGTTCTGATAATTTCTAGATCTACACTGATTTTCTCTATGACCATACTTGTTACAGTTATAGAATTTCCCATTGAATTTGTAGGCATTAGGTTGTCTTACCGGTTTACTCTGATCATGATTGTTTGTAGTACCGGAGCTTTCACCAACTTCAAAGTCAAGTCCATTAGTGTCTCCATTAGGTTTCTAATTTTTCAACATGTCATCAGGTTCCTCTAAGATTTTCTTGAGTTTCTGCTTGTGTTTATTTGTAGTAGCCAACTCATTTTCTAAGAAATCTTTATGTCTCATGAGTTCAGTTTTGTCATGCTCCAAGTGAATTATGTCTATCTTCAACATATCATTTTCATGACTAAGTCTTAGATTTTCATTTCTAGCATCATTGATTCTTCTAGCCAAGTCATCTTCATTCTTCTTTCAATCTTCAATGTCTTTGCAAAAGCTCATAGTTATATCTTGCATCTCATTCTTCATTGTACTATTTTCTTGTCTCAGTTTGTTCACAAGGTCTTTAAGAGTTTCTTTTTCATCATCATCACTCTGCATCTTC
This sequence comes from Cryptomeria japonica, assembly GCF_030272615.1. Lineage (NCBI taxonomy): Eukaryota > Viridiplantae > Streptophyta > Pinopsida > Cupressales > Cupressaceae > Cryptomeria > Cryptomeria japonica. The sequence continues at coordinate 114,529,417 of NC_081412.1, read as the reverse complement.
TCAGAAAGTTCTCTTCTTTTGTTCCTGCAATAGTGAGATTTCCTTGAAGTCCCTGAATGATTTCCTGTGTAGCCTTCAGATCATCTTCAAGTTTCATATTCTTCAACTTTTATGCATCATAGTCTAAAAGAGTTGTTTCCAATTGCTTTCTCATGTTTCCATCTCTGCCGGTGTCAGAATATTCCTCAAGCTATTAGGATTTTGAAAATAGAGGACCAAGCTCTGATACCAATTGTTAGGGTTCCCAAAGATACTGAGAGGGGGCCGGGGGTGAATCAGTATCTAACCGGTTGATGGATTTTCTGAACTTATTAAATGAATTGCATTCCAAAATAGTGTACCGGTAAACTAGAATTAATGCAATAAATAAGAAAAATAAGCACAACATGAAAAGAACACCATAACACAATATTTTTGGCGAGGAAACCAGGTATGGGAAAAACCTTGGTGGGATTTGTGACCCACAATATTTGCTTACTGGCCAATAAGTGAATATTACTGATACAATAGGGGCCTGCACATGTAGGAAGGCCAAGTGCCTAGAGCTCACTGCTTAGTTACAAAAATAAGTCTCACTGACTTACAAAAGTGGATTATATAAATCCAATGTCATGTACTGCTTTAGATCAGCATCTGCTATGGCAGGTTCAGTACTGGTTTAAGCTCTTGCAATAATCATAAACCCTATTCCAAAATCAGCCTTAATATTCGCACATAATATCCATCTATGCATATTCCTATGTGTGTCCTAAATGTTCTACAAGATCTCATACTTATATTTGAGCCTTATTACAATATGCCATGTCGTCTTACAAAAAGATATTATAATTGAATACATTATGCAATAAACAAAATCTTGTCGGCCAAGGTGTTGGTGAACATCTTTGCTGGTGGCGATGCCAGTGTCTGCCGGTGCCATAAGATTGTAAGGTTGCCATCAATGACAATACCTTCAAACACCTACAATTTCTCATTGGAGTGTGCATTTGCCAACACTTTCTTGTTCATAATGTGTTTCTCTCGTGATGTGTTTTTTTATTATGTTAGGTTCTCTTTGGATGACCCTTGCCACTCCATTGGTGCAAGGTAATAAAGAGGTTGAATTTGTTGTGACATTCTTCTATTTGTATCTCAATTCTTCTATTTGTTGTCCCTCGTGTTGTCTACTTGGGGAGGATGCAAATAGTTGAGATATTTTTTGGTCTCTTGCATGTTGACTCAAAAGACACATGTTCCTTTCTTCCATTGTGCTTGTGGTTCCACTTCCTTTGGGCGATGAGGTCAATTCAATACAAATATTTTATGATATACATTATTTATCATAAGAGCATATTGTGTTGGCTTGATGATGATTGCAATGGATGACTTCACATGTCATCATTGATGGCACATGTATACACACACATATGTTCACATTGTTATAGTCATATTAGTTAAGACAAATCGATATTATATGCATAGATAATTCCAATAAATTTTGAAGGTGTCTAACCGGTATATGTAGACAACCGGTATATGCAAGAATGGCAAGACACCAACTTGGAGATTCAACAAAAATCAACTAGGAAGCAAATGGAGTACAATCGGTCTATGAGTTGGAAGAGGTTAACTCTTAACCGGTATCATTGTTCCAACCCGTTTCATTGATTGTGTGATGAGTTATCCCTAACCGACAGATTTGGTGGTAATTTGTGATGTGTCATGTTAGATTGTCTAGATACACTGCACCTAGGAAATTGTGATGTGATTCCTGAGCTGTCATGAAATCTAATGTCTATATAATGACATTGTAATGAACTATTTTTAAGATGTGAGATAGAAGTGTTAAGTTGTTGTGATTTATTGAAGGTTTTGCAGAGTATGTCAATGATGTAGTTTTGAGTGAGCGGAAGAGGATCTATTCAAGCAAGATGTGCTACTTCTAGATCACACCACCTATTGTTTTCTAATCACTAGAACAGTCAAATCCCATAATTGGGTAAGCTCTAACAAGATTCATTGTACATATCCTCTAACCAGGTGATCCATTAGTTTGGGTTTAAAATCCTCTACTGAGGTTACTGCTAATAGGGTACTACCTTTAACGGGGTATAGCTCCTAACAGAGCTTTGCAACCTTTAACAGGATTTGCTCCTAGCAGAGCACTTTTGTAGACCTTAACCGATCAGTTACCTATTACTGCACATAGTTAACTTGTGAGTTCCATCTCACCTTGGTTTTTCCTAGTTGGGTTTTCCACATATAAACACTTGTGTTATGGTGGATGTTTTACTACTTGTGGATGCTTTAATATCACTTTGGATTGCATGCATAGTATTAAGTAAATTGGTTAACTATCTTTATCGGTCTGTGTTTAAAGTGGTATTATTTTTGTTGTCACTGATTCACCCCCTATCTCAGTGCTTTATAAGTCTATCAATTGGTATCAGAGCCAAACTTCCTTAAGGCTTAATCACTTGGAGGGAAACCCTAAAGCCACCATGGGGGATATGAGTTATTTAGAGATGGCTAGAGTTCTTGATGCAACCAAGGAAGAGATTGAAACCCTAAGGGTCAGATTTAAAGCTTCACAAGTCAAAAGGAGAGAGATAACTAAGAAACTATTGGAGATATCTGATAATAGTTCTTCAGATGAGGCCAACATTGATGCATTGGTTGAAGAAGTTGAACAATTGAATGGTGAAAAACTAAATCTGAGGAGATAGTTAGAATACCTATCCATCTGCATGAGCCAAGAGATTGAAGCAAGAAGGACAACTGAAGACCTAATCAAAGAGAGAGGTCATGATATTTTCAAAATCAAGCAGGAGAATGCAACTTTGCAAGAACTTTGGCATGAGGAAAAGAAAGAGAAGGAAGCTTTGTAGCTAGATCTTGAAATGGCAACATCTCTAAGAGAGACTCTGACAAAACATAATGAAGATCTTACCAGAGAGCTCACTAAGGCTAATGGAAAGCTAGAAAAGTTCAATAAGAGTTCTTCTATGCTGGATGAGCAGATCCAATCTTAGAGGATGAAAGGTGACACATCTAGACTAGGATTAAATACATGTGAGAAAGGAGAATCTTCTGGTAACAAGAGAAACATGCACAAAGGTAAAAATGCTCCTAAGGCTAACAAACCTACTGGTAAGAAAGTTTTTAAACCCATTTGTTTTATCTGTCACAAACTTGGACATACTGCTAATGTGTGTAGAAATAGACCTAAAGAGAATACAAGCTATAATGCAAATGCTAGGTATGTGTCTAGAAAATGTGAAGGTCATTGTTTTACATGAAACATGTATGGACATAGATCAGTTGAATGCAGATATGGAGCAAACAATCTGACACCTCACATTAATCCAAGACCTAATGGTGACTAGAGAAGAACCTATGACAACCGGGGAAACATGAACTAGCAGGAACCATATGTCAACTGATTTAGTCCATATGAAATGGAAAAGGTAACAAATGTGATTTTCACATTTGTAATAATTATGGACATGTGGCTATGAACTACAGAAGGAGAATTGGAAGAGGTAATGCAGGACCTTGGAGATCATCTGGGATGGCTTGCTATCTTTGTCACAAACCAGGACACATGGAAAGGTTCTATAGAACCAGTAAGAACAAACCAGTTAACCACTCTGAAGATCAGAAAGGTAAGCAAAAGGTCAATGTTGAGGAAACCAGAGAGGAGATGAACACAATCTAGAAGAAGAAGAAGAGTAACAACAAGCCTACAAAAGAATCTAACCCTTCACCTAGTGTGGAGAATCCTGCACTGGAGAAATAAGCCCTTTCAACAAGCCTAAGGGGAGCATAATGATAAATCTACTTCCGGACCCCTTGAAGAATGTGTGGTAAAATATTTTTGCATTTTTAGTTGTTTTGTGAGAATTCTTGATATCATTATCTATCGGTTTTCAAAAGATTGTCAACCAGTTATATACTTGTCATTATTGGGAAGTTTTGTTAAGCAGTATATTTGGGTTTGTTACCCTATCGGTTGAGTAATTAATGCAGTGGGTAAGTTTATAAAAGCAAGTTTCACTATGTTATTTTTACCCTAATTGCATTCGAAGGAGAGTTTTTGAGCACCTGCAAAGCAAAAAAGAGAATTGCTAGCTGATTGTGAACAAATTTGTGTTGCAGATCGAAAGATTGAATCAGATTCAAAGATTAGTAAAGGTGAAACAGGTGTACATTCGAGAGATCAACTAGAAACCTTGCTAGCACAAAGAAATTAAGGTATTATTTTGTTAATCTCTCTCAAATCGAGTTTATCCAGAATGGCATCGTTGTCTAAGCAAGTGGAGAGACTTATGATTACTACTGAACCTATGGAGTCTATGGAATCAAACAAAATAGTATCATATAATGCATTGTCTCAACTTCCTAATGGTTTTATGATCAAAGGTGATTTATCCAGTTATATTGACTGTAAAATTGAGGATTTGGGATCTCTATCAATTTATTCTCAACTCAAATCTTTCTGTGATAAAAATAGGAAAATCAAACCCGAGTTCATTAGGGTTTATGAAAAGGGTTTTCATAACGCGACATATTTTCTTGAAGATTTTGAAGAAGAGCATGTTAGGATAATTCTTAGTCGTGTACATGGAGAGAATGTGTATTTTGACAGGTCACATACAATCATGAAGGAAGAAATTCATGCAGTGAATGGTTTTTGGCAAACCGGTGAAGTTCCAAAGCTGAGGAAAATTTCGAAAGGGACTGTGATTGCACTAACTCAGATTACCTCTGATGGTTGTGCATTTGCAGTCAACAATATTAATAACCCAATAGTTATACTTACAACTATGATCATTGGTTATAGGATATTTTATTCCAGCAGGATGAATAGTGTGTCATCTGTTGTTGTGCATGCAGCTTACATAATGATTGTTGAGAATGCAGATTATGACTTATGAGAGGAAATAAGGAGCCAATTGATGTTGAACCTGCAATCAATTAAGAAAGACAATAGTCAAAGGTTCAAATATGGTAAACTGTTGATTGGTCTATTCTTCTATTTTCATAATTTTCTACCGAGAATTGGTGACATTAAATGGTCAAAGGACATACCGGTAACAACTCAAATCAAGAACATCATTAAGGCTATAGAGAACACATTTCCTGTTGCTATGAACATATATTTTAATTAGTTCCAAAAGAAGATGAGCATGATGTTAAGGCTACCTGAAGATGTGGTGAAAAACTTTGCAAAAGACATTTGTTTCATAGTTACCACAAACTTTTGTCTTATGGAGGCTGTAGAACCTAGGGAAGATGAGATGGAAGAAATGAGTTATGAAGTAAACTATGACTTATTAATCACATATGCCAACAACCTTTTGGCATATCCCAAGGATAAGAAGAAGAAAAGACTGGGAATTTACCAAGAAAGAAATACACTTGCTAAACCTAGTAGTGCCAAAGAGAAGAAGATGAAAGTTGAGAAAGCACCTCCAGTGACCACTGGAACAAGGGTGACAAGAAGTGTTCAAGTCAAAAAGGAATTGACACTGAAAGTATATGCTAAGAAGTAAACTACAATGAAGAAGAGAGGTAGGAAACTCATTCTCAAAGCATAATCTGAGTATACCAATACTGAAGAGGAACCAAAGAAAATGTAAGCAACTGGTAAGAAAACCAAACCAGTAGGAGACACTTCAAAGCAAAATATTCCTATTAATGCTTTATCTTACAAACCTATGACTGATTTTGAGAGAACTATAAAAACATTAGGGAGGAATAGGTTTGATAATGTGAAAGAATGTTTTGATTCATTTGATGATGAACAGAAGCAATAAATTGTTCAAGAGGTAATCAACCACTTTTGTCAATACAATCGGTTACCTCAAGATATTGAAAAGGATATTTCTGATTCTTTGTATTCTATTCTTGTAAATAAGTGGAAAATAGTTGTTGAACAAGATCAAGAAATTATTGATAGAGTTTTCATTCAATATTTTCCTAAATTACCTAGAGATGAATTATTAGTATTGCTTGATAATTTCAAAGGACAACTTCATTCTAAGGCAAGAAGATTGAAGTTATTGAGTGGAAAGGTTCAATCTGTTGAAGTTGATACTCAGTAAATAGCCAAAAATATTAAAAGGATACATGAGAAAATGGAGTCTCATAAAATTGATCAAAGAGAGACTGGAGCTCAACTGGAGTTAGATGAAGAAGAAATTATTGCACTAGATATTGTCTATCCTATTAAGCATAAGGATGACACTACTTCTCTACCAGTTATCTTTGTAAATAATACTAATGAAATCCAAGACACTATTGATACAGCTGGCAATACCATTGAACCAGTTATGGAACCTTTACAGCAACCGGTCATTACTGTTACACAGGAAGCAGCTGAAGCACCGGTCATTGAACCTAGTGTGGATATTCAACCGCCACTAGAAAAAGAACACCAAGTGGAAAATCAACTACCACCAGTTACAATTGATACGCAGGAGAAACAAAAAAAGGAAGAAAGAGAGAAAGAGAAACCAGAGAAAGAGGTTGAAGTAAAAGAAACTAAAAAGAGAAAGGAGGAAGAGAAAGAGAAACAGAGGAGAAGATACTAGATGAAAAGGAAAAAGAAAAGGTAAAGCAGAAAATTGATGATGAGGATGACTCAATAGGCATCAAAGGGCCTATAGATGTAGACAATATGAGTGCATCTGAACTCATGGAGATTGCTACAATGATGCAATCTAGAGCTCAAAAGAACAGATTGAAAGAGAAGAGAAAGGAAGCAAAAACAATTCGAACTATTGTTGAGATTCTGTCAAGTCTCCTACTAGAGACTTGACACTAGAAATTTGACAAACCCTATCGGCAAGCTTGGCCAGTTGGTTGCTGATGCTTCTAACCAACTGATTTCTCTTGAAGAAGCTGCTCAGACTTTACCTGAGAAGAATTACAGAAGGAAAAGAGGAGAGCAAATAATGAAAGATATTGATATAGGGAAGATTGCTTTATCTCTGAATAAAGATCTTTTGAAGACTTCTCTTGAAAATGGAGGAAGGATAATAGCCTATACATCTAACATTTCATTTTTCTATCCTAATTTGAAGAAGAGGCAAGAAGAGATAGACCAAGAACTGGAAAGGATATGTACTACCTACATACCTTTACAGGATTCGGCCTTAGCATTTGGCAAATCAGTTGATGACTTGCAACATCGGTTAGATATTTATGATTGTGAACAGACTAAGAGACTGCGATCCTTGAAATAACTAAAGAACCAGACCTAAAGTGGACATATTACAACAGACATACAAGGATGCAGAAGTGATTTTGGTGACTCTAGAGATGAGCACAGTGGATGCAATGGAAGAATTCATTGTACAAGTTATGACAACCATTGAGATCATAGAAACATTATTGGAAACATGGGATAATGATTTTACTCAGATGAAGATCATTTTCAGTGACATTTTCTTGAAAATTGCAGTGAACACTCCTTGAAAAGACACTTATATTTTTGTATATGTAGTTTTTGATGCAACTTTTGATATAATATATATGTATTTTACATTTCAATTTGGCATTGTTGTCAAAGGGGGAGTAGAAATATGTATGTGTTGTGAAAATTTTGTATGTATTTTTAAGGGGGAGTAGAAATATTTTTGTACAGTTTTTGTAAGCACACTTAGTTGAAAAGTCGTAAAATTTTCTAAGTGTTGCCATCAATGCCAAAGGGGGAGATTATTGGCTTGATGATGATTGTAATGGATGAATTCATGTGTTGTCATTGATGGCACATGTATACACACACATATGTTCACATTGTCATAGTCATCTTAGTTAATACAAACCAGTATTATATGCATAGACAAGTCCAATCAGTTTTGAAGGTGTCTAACTGGTATACGTAGAAAACCAGTATATGCGGGAATGGAATGACACCAACTTGGAGATTCAACACAAATCAACTAGGAAGAAAATGGAGGTCAATCGGTCTATAAGTTGGAAGAGGTTAACTCTTAACCAATATCGGTGTTACAACCGGTTTCACTGATTGTGTGATGAGTTATCACCGATCTTGATCAATTATCCCTAATCGACAAATTTGGCAGCAATTTGTGATGTGTATTTTAGATTGTCCAAATACATTGCACCTAGGAAATTGTAATGTGATTCCTAAGCCGACATGAAATCTAATGTATATAATGATATTGTAATGAACTATTTTTATGATGTGAGATAGAAGTGTTAAGTTGTTGCGATTTACTGAAGGCATTGCAGAGTATATCGGTGATGCAGTTTTGAGTGAGCAGAAGAGGATCTATTCAACAATATGTGCTACTTCTAGATCACACCACCTGTTGTTTTCTAATCACTACAATAGTCAAATCCCCTAACTGGGTAAGCTCTAAGAAGCTTCATTGTACAAATCCTCTAACTAGGTGTTCCATTAGTTTGGGTTTAAAATCCTCTACCAAGGTTACTCCTAACAGGGTACTACCTTTAATAGGGTATAGCTCCTAATAGATCTTTGGGACCTTTAACAGGATTCACTCCTAGCAGAGCGCTTTTGTATACCTTAACCAATTAGCTACCTATTACTGCAGATAGTTAACTTGTGAGTTCCATCTCACCGTGTTTTTTCCTAGTTGGGTTTTCCATGTATAAACACTTGTGTTATGGTGGATGTTTTACTTGTTGTGATGCTTTAATATCACTTTGGATTGCATGCATAGTATTAAGTGGTATTATTTTTGTTGTCACTGATTCACCCCCCCTTCTCAGTGCTTTATAAGTTTATCATACTAACCCTAGAGTTTTATAGATCCCTTGTGTGTTTTTTTAATGACCATTATCCTTTGATTTGTCCTTTCTTGGGGTCATATCTTTATGGTAACGTGCTTGTATTTGGATGCATGCTACCTTAAAGCAGTTGCTCTCGATAAGGCGTATGCAATCACTTTAATGTGGGGGCATACACTCTACTCAATTTTTCACTTCATGCACACACTATCACATATCTTGATACTCAAGTTACTTTGCAAATTGAGCCTTTTTATTTGTAATTTTGTATTTTTTTCTTTTTTCATGACTCATAATAAGTGAAACTTACTAGGCTAGCAATCATGATTCTCTCTCTTTTCTCTCTCTATTATGATGTCCCTTTTATCTTGATGTTGAAGTAGCTAGTGATAGTATGCTTAGTCTCATAATCTCACTAAAGTGGGGACTAAATATAGCATCCTAAATTGTAATCCCTTATAATTTTGTCCTCACTTGGGCCCTCACTTTGATGTTCATCCCCTAAGGCTTGATTGAAGCCCTGATTCTTCTCACACTATGTAGTTCACTCAAATCTTCATAATTTGCATTTCCTTCCCCAAGATTTTGGGACCCTGATGTCTAGGACTAGGGCACCTAGTGCCTTGGTCCTCTTCAAAAGGGCCCATTTTAGGGCCTCATAATAGTAACATGATTTGAGTGAGAACCTAGATCCCAAGTCGGATCATGTTAGAAAATTAATTTATTTTTCGACTAGCATGTATAAAAGGAGGTCTACCCCTCTCATTTTGATAATCAATCCAGAAAATTCAAGTGAGAAAGAAATCAATATTTTTTCAAGAATTGGAACATAAGTAAAGTTAAGATTCAAGCATTAGAGATGACATTCATGTTCTATTTTTTGTGAAGACTATCTACATGAAACCCTAATTCCTTGTGAAGAGAAACAAAACTTCATTAAAAGGTATATCATTAGTGTTTCAGACATTTTTCAGCCTTTCCCAAAAAAGGAAAGCATTTCTTATTGGCAACACCAAGAAGGAAAATTGAGAGGGGGGGTGGACCAATTTTCACCAGTTCACAATAATTAAGCACAATCTTAGATCTAAACAACAACAACAACAATAAAGATAAGAACAGTGATACCACAATATATAACACCAAGATTTAGACGTGGAAAACCCAGTTAAGGGAAAAACCACGGTGGGAACCTACCCACAATAAGATGATACTCTGCAGTAGTATGTGTAAATATTATAATGGGGAATGCACTTGCATTCAAGCACATTTCCTAGAGCTCACTGCTCAAATTGAGAAGGTCTAGAAGGCTACAACCCTCAGGGAAGGTTCACTACCTTACAATAAGATTCAGGATACAATCTGAAAAGAATGAACTGCAATAATAACATCTGCTTATGCCTGATGATAGTTCTGGTTAAGCACAAATGTTTGCCCTGCAACAATCCTTACTCAATACACCACACTAAAGGATAAAATTTCTTATGCAACACATACACTACTAATGCAGACACAACATTGATACACAAATTACATGAATATCACACCCATTTATACAATCCATCAACCTTGACTACAAGGTCGACCAAACCAATTACACCTAATTACAAAATTACATCATACGATACATAAATCGACCACTACACCAATACAATAATATGAATAGCATAACATGGACCTAAATCAAATCTCCAAACTCTCATCACCACCAGAAATGACGAGAAGACCAACTGCAACTTGTTACACCACCAAAATACTGCATGACATGAAGAACATCACCGTATCATGAAAGTCACAAAAAAAATCACACAATAATCAATTCGAATCATCAATAAAAATGGGATATGATTAGGAAACACCAAAAAGCACATTAGAACCTTCTGTAACAGTTGCACCAATATCACTTATAAAATCTTCATCGATCAACATCTGAAACTGAAAAACACTCAAACAGCAACAACTACCACGAGCAAAGATAACTTGTAGAGCACCAAATCATGATCCATCTGAAATGAAGATACACATGATCATATCAAACAATGTCCCAAGAAACTCAAGATCTGATCACGCCGGAATATACTGGAGGAAATACCAAACTCAACAAAGCACTACTCAGAAAAATCAAACTGTAAACTAGATCACATGATATGATCAATTAAGCTCCTGGATCACTGAAACCAATACAAAAAGATATAATGATACTATAAATAATCCATATACGAACCATGATCCCAATAAACCAATCTACAACCACTAGAGAAATAAATCACATGAATATGTTGACATCAATGACAACAACATATCCTGGCAGCAACAATGTCCAACATTTCCATTATAGTATTGCATTTACATTTCGATTCTATTTCATGGTTGATTCCAAAACTGAGGTTTGACCTAAGGAAAACCCCTATTCCCAACCATTTTTCCTTCTCTACTATATTCAGGAATAGGTATAGAGCTATAATTTTTAGGATCAACATTTTTCATAGAGACAAATAGGTTCCCTTTTGGATGAAATTTTTTTTGGAGGACCAGAGCGACTGACGCTCTAGTCCTGACAATTTAGGCTAACCTTCTTTCCCTAATGTAATGGTCTCTAAGTAAAAATTAGTGGTCTTATTACATGTAATGGTGGAAACCCTAAATTTTTCACCCATTATAGTAATTATGACTAATATTTTCATCTAAAGGGATATTATTAAGAGAAGGTTGTAGCTGCAAATTATAAATTAAAAAAAATAGGAGGACGGTATGACAAATATGGGGGAGAGAGAAAAATCAGTTTTCTAACATGCAACATGTCATAACAAAAGAAAAATAAATTTAATTAAAAATAATATCTATGTTGCACATTTAAAACAAGGGTTTATCAAATAGGGAGTTAACACAAAGACACTGGTTTAAGAATTGGTTTAGGAACCCCTCCCCCCAACCAAAATTGGAGCATGTGTCTAGACACACATAAAGGTTAAGGGTTGCGGGCCAGGTTGTGACTTACGAAAATGTTATTTGAAAGACATTAATAGTGAAACAATGAAATAAATGCATTATGAAGTAATAAATAAACAAACAAGAAATTTGTACATGTACCTAAAGATGTGGAATGATAGAAATAACATGTGCCATGTGTTTGAATGAAGAATATCTAGTCATGATGTGATTGCAAACTTAGAAGGAGAACTAGCTGTGAAGTGATGGTGATAGTGATTGTAGAGAGAGAGTGTGTGAAGTGATACAGATGAGGTGGTATTATTTATGAATAAATGGCCTTCGATTGGAGTGAAAACATTATTATGAAAAAGTAGATTTACCTTTAGGGAGTTTGGGACAAGACACAAAGTTCATTCTCTTTGGTTGTAGGTGGATTAGATTTTTGATACTCCACAAATTGTTGAAGGAACTCTTACTTGGTGAGGGGTTTGTTGTACAGGAAGAGGTGATGCTGATGCAGGAGCATCCTCGGTTCTTGGCAATCTAGCATCAACCAAAAACATTTATTTTCAATTTTTTTTTTTTTTTAGCAGTTTCAACATTTCTTTTTGTATTTTCTTGCATTGGCTCATCGGATCTAGTGGAGCTAGATTTTACTTGTGAACATGATAATATTCCTTATTCCTAAACTGCGGGATGTTTGGATCATTTCTGACAAGTTATCGCTTTCGGATTCTGAGACAATTTTCTAGCTTAGAACACCATAGCCACTTGCACCTACTTTTCTATTGGTGAATCTTGTGGATTCTTTTTGTAGCTTGCAAATCCCCAATTCATTGATTCCAATGTTGCTTGGTGTGTGGATGACCTTCCCTTTGATCCACACTTCATCCTTTGGATTTTCTGGAGGAATCTCTTTGGCGGAGGCCGACTTGTTAGTTTTACACATTTGATCCCTTTTTGGTCGACCCGATCTCCTTCGATCATATAAATCATTGTAATTTAGCATTAGATTTTAATAAAAGATAATATAGAAGATATTCCTTAAGATTTAGAGGTCCGGAGTGACCGATTTTGTAATTTGAGCAATGTATGTAACATGCTAGTGAGTTGAATCTTGTAACCTAGATGTTACCGGTTATTTGTAATCACTTTTCATAATTTAATTCATTTACTTATACATTTCCTCCATCATATCATCTTATTTCCATTGTGTTTACTCTTGCTGCTTGATCCAAATTGATCTCTTTGAGGTCCCTCCTAACCGGTGACTACACCAGATGCCCATTCATTAACAATTGAAATCATACTGGATCAAAGGTTGTCAGCCTAACTGTACCATTGGGAAAGAATTATGCAATTTCATATGGACCTAACCATTAGGTTTGCAATTTTTCTGGGTTGTCCTTGAATCTAGAATCACATAATAAGGCCTAATCACTAGGTTTAAACTACTTGTCCTTGATATATCTATTGTGCCACTTATTTTACTACCATTGGATTAAATCTATATGTTGAAGGACTGATTTCCTCATCTCATCTAGAGAATTAAGTTGCATGGCATGTTCTATTTGTGCTTTTGATAGATCCATACCAAGATCCAAGATTGTTTTGTGAGTGTTATGCTCAAATTCAATGGGCATCACAATTATTTTTCCATATAAGAACTAAAATGGTGTAAAACCAATTGTAGTTTTCCATGCTATCCTATATGCCCACTCAACCTCATGTAACCTGGATACCCAATCTTTTTTGTGATTTGTGATAGTCTTTGTTAGGATTGCCTCTATTTCTTTGTTTGTTACTTTTGATTGATCGTTAGCTTAGGGATGACAGGGGGTAGACTTTTTGTGCCTTCTATTGTACTCGTTCACTAATGCAATGATTAAGGTTCAGGTAAATTGAGAACCTCAGTCTGTTTCTATCTCTCTAGAAACTCCATACCTTATAAATATCTCTTCATATAGGAATTCAACAATTTTTTTGTCCCTAGCATGCTTCAAGGATTTGACTTCAACCCATTTAGTGAGATAATTAGTGCAAATAAGTATGTATGATTTACCACTAGATGGTAGGTCAATAGGACCAATAAAGTCCATGTGCCACTTATAAAATGGAGTAACAATTACTTGAGGATGCAAAGGCATCTCATCAGATTTGGTTGGTCTTCCCATTTGTTGGCACCTATTGCATTTCTTGGTGTACCTCATTGCATCTTTGTGGAAGGTAGGCCAATAATATCTAGTGTTCAAGATCTTCATGGTTGTCCTTTTAGTAGCAGAATGGCCTCCACAAGGCTCATCATGGTAGGCATGTAAGATGTCAAATGTCACATCCTCCATTATGCACCTTCTCATCACATGATTTGGCCTTGTGTAGAACAGTTTTTCTGCAATCCATGAGAATTGGAAGGTCTTTTGAATGAGCACCCTTCTTTACTTTGGGAAAAAAAGTGGAGGTATCTTTCTTGAAAATAGATAATTATCAATGTCTACATACCATGGCATTTGAACACTGATAGTGAATAGATGTTCATCAGAAAATGAATCATCAATAATAGGTTCCTCATTAGTTATTGTCAATCTAGACAAGAAATATACTACAACATTTTCTTTTCATGGTTTGTCAATGATTTTAATATCAGACTCTTGCATAAGGAGCAACCATCTTGCAAGTCTCCCTGTGACAAGTGGTTTATTAATGAGATACCTTATGGTAGCATGATTTGTATGAAAAAATATCTGATAGCTTATTATGTAAGGTCTAAATTTGTTCAAGGCATAGATGATAACCAACATTTCTTTTTTAGTCACAGTATAGCTCAATTCTACTCATTCCAAGTTTTTGTTGACAAAATAGATTGCATGCTCAACAACCCCTTCTTTCTAACCAAGGTGACAAACAAAACGATCCCAAAAAATCAGGTTGAACTTTTGGGAATAGATCCGAACCATCCTCTTCTACTTAGATCTAGGTTGGTGGGTTTGCATGACGTCTATAGCTCATTGTTTATGCATAATCTCTTCAATAATTCACTATTTTGCCCTAATATTTTACAATTCAAAAAATTCAATTCAATTCTAAAGAAGAAAGAGCCCTATCTAGGAGATCTAGAATCTTGACTTATCAAGCCTAGATCTATCAAATTTATCTCTTCCCTAATGTAATGGTAAATTAGGTCATTTAGTCATTTTATTATCTTAATTCAACCCTAACCCTAATTTTCTCACCATTTCATTTTGGTGAACCCGACATCTTACACCTTAATTATTGATTTGTGATCTCAAAGCTGATTGTTTGTGCATTTTCAAATTCAAATTTACACTTACAAGTTTTTCCAATTGAATTACATAAATTTAGATAGTAAATTCAAACAAACCCTAATTTATCATTCTAAAATTGAACTTGTGGTTGCCTAATTTGGATTCATTGTCTCAGATCTAATTCTTTATGCATTTTTAAAATTCAAATTTGCACTCATAGATCTCATTTTCAATTGAACTACATAAATTTAGAGGTTAAATTTACAAAATGTTAATTTATAATTCTAATATTTGTGGGTTGCATAATTTTTCAAAATCATTTTTAGATCTAGTCATTATGATATGTTGTCCTATAATTTAGACACATTTATCTTTAAAAATCATAAATTAACTTGCTTAATTCATTAGGTAATCAATCATTTTTACAAAATTTTATATTGTTTAATCACAATCTTCAATTTGTGCAATCAAATTTTCCTCCTTTGTGCATGAGTTTTGTTACCATTAGTCCTACCTACATTATTTTAATGTGAAGAATTTTTAGAATTAAGTATTCCCAAGGTTTAATTACTAAGAATATGGAGCCCAATTTGGATAACTTATTCCATGAGAATGTTGGTGGTTCCTCCAACCCAACAAATTATATCATTTATCCCTGTTCTTTTCATTATTTTCATGATGAGGATGAATCGCCAACTAGGGTTACCATCAACCACTTGGAGAATATTGACAATGAATTTGAAAATCTTCAACAATGGATGAGTCAACAATACCCACAAAGTAAGGCAATCCCATTGATTGAAGGATAAAAAAGACGGTGCATAGTGATAAAATTGTTGTTGATTTGTTGCATGGCCTTGCTCAAATTGTTGACAGTATTATCATGCCTTTCAAAATTTGTGTTGAAGTCCTTGGTTACTCTCAACCCACTAGTCAAGTCAATCATTCCATTCTTATGCCTACATCCTTGCCTTGTGTGCCTACATTTACATCTTCTATCATGACTACTTCCACACAAAATGTTAATCCTACATAGGTTAGTTAAGGGGGAAACCTTGTTAATCAAAATTCTTATATACCTCCTTCTATGAGTCTTCCATTTGTATCCCAATCATCTCCCGTACCCACATATCATAGTGTTCCACCTCCTTATTCTCAATCTCCACCTACATACAACAATGTTACTCCTCCATCACAATCCAATATATCTAATTTCAATCCATCCACCAAAGCAACCATCAATAACTTAGCACAAACAGTTTCATCCCTACAAAAACAATTGGCTTCCATTACCCAATCCAAGTTTAATGTGCCATATTTCATGTAGCGAGCCCATTATTTGATGACATTGTCCATGTTGTCCCTCCTAAACATATGGAAGTCTCACAATTGGAGATTTACAATAGAAAAAGTGATCCCTTGACTCATGTGAAAATTTTTATTATGAGGATCCGATAACTACTGAGAGGGGCGGGTGAATTAGTAGTTAAACAATTCTGCAATACTTCAAAAAAAATTGTACCGGTAACTACTCAAACAATCTTCTTAAGCAGATTTGACAAATCATTCACTCAAGTGTTCATCATTATGCAACCAATGCAAATATATCAAATGCTCAAATCAACAATGCAACCACCATATGAACAGAGTTTTTTCATGTGGAAACCCAACTGGGAAAAACTACGGTAGGAATTAGCACCCAAAAAATATTTGCACTCTTTCAGAATGCGCCTAGTTAAAGGCCTAGCCCAGTTAAGAGAAAACCTTGTTAGGAGCCACCTGGTCAAGGGCTTTTGCCTCAACCCTATTAGGATCTCTACCTTGTTAGGAGTAACCTTGTTAGAGGATTTTGAATTCAAGTAAATGAGCCACCCAGTGAAGGGATTTACAATATAAGACATGTTAGGATCTACTCGGTTAAGGGATTTCAAACTGTTGTAACTATTAGGGAACAACATGGCAAATGATCTGATTACAACACTTCCTTGCTTGCTAGTACAAATCCTTTTCAACACAACTCCACTACACACATGTAGACACTTCAATCTGGTTTGGCAATACCTTCTTCTCAAATCGCCGACACACAATCTCTTCTCCAACTAACCCTAAATACACTTTTCAGTTAGGTTGGATACATAACCCTAACTACATTCAAAATACAATGAATTTACATTTAGCATGGTAAAACAATCTACCAAAATACATTATAGATCATTACAACAAATTTCTCGACAATTTCCACCATTGAATGATCATCGCACATCACCTCACATCGATTTGATAAGAAATCAAACCCTTGTCACATTCTACTAAGCACTTTCTTGTTTCCCAAGAAATTTGATCCTTATACATGCTCAAACACCATATTATCATTACACATAGATTTTGACACACCATCACTAAGTTATGATCATGATAAGATCCACCGCCAAATCGTAAATCATTACCGGTTAAAGATCTAATACCAATATGCATTCTTCTTCACAAAGTTCACAACAACCAATCATAACTCACTCAATACATTCAATCTACTGATGCAGTTTGGAACATAGGTGCATGTTCCAAACTTCAACATTCTTGTAAAACCACAACGTCTAACTCTTCTCCAATCATCTGTACTGGTTACTTGATCATCACTTTGTTCTTGTTTACCTTGTTGTCAACTAGTTCCACTACCAATTAGGCTATACCGATAGATCTCCCTATCATTATCTTCATCAGTTATGCAAACAATCTCCCCCTTTGGCATTGATGGCAACACCAAAATAGCAATACCAAAACTTCACCAAAAGCTCATCATGCAAAACTGGAACTCTAACCATTATGACTGATGTACTTGATCTTCCTTTTCCCTTCATCAGTTCTTCTCTTCCCGATCTTCATAGTTCTTCTCCTCATTTACTTTTCTTCTCCCCCTTTGACAACAATACCAAAGGTGCAAAGTGTCAAATTCATCTTCTGTTGCTAGTGTTTTCTTCATCTTTGTTGCTCCCCCTGAGGAGTAGCCCTTTTCTCATTAATCCACGGTGAAAGATCTTCAATTAGTCTACTGGATTGATGTTGTAACAACATCTTAGTTGACCTTCGGTAGGGGTATAACCCCTAGCTTGCCTCTGAGATACTCAAAGGTTTCTTTAGGCAATGGCTTAGTGAAAATGTCAACCAACTGCTCCTTGCTTGACACATGATCCATCCCGACCTTCTTTTCTTGCACTCTTTCCCTCAGAAAATGATACTTCGGTTCAATATACTTTGTTCTAGCATGCAATACAGGATTCTTTGAAATACTTATTGCAGTTGTATTATCATAATATATGACCATCGATGCTTTTATAGTCTCCTTGAATCCTTCTAATACATGTCTCATCCATATTGCTTGAGTACAATTCATAGATGCAGCCACATACTTTGCTTCTGTTGTAGACTGAGAAATACAACTTTATTTCTTACTAGTCTAGGATACCAGTCTTCCTCCTGGAAATAATGCTCCACCGGTTATGATCTTCTGGTCATCTACATTACCTACCCAATCAGCATATGTGAACACCTTCAAAGAGAAGTTTCCTTTGTATGGATACCATAATCCATAATCAATAGTTCGTCTAAGATACCTATAAATTATCTTCACTGCCACCATATGAGTCTCTTTAGGATTTTTCTAAAATCTAGCCACTATACCAACTACATGAGTAATGTCTGGTCTTCTATGAACAACGTAGTATAGTTTACCAATCATTGATCTATACTCAGTTTCATCCACTAGATCTGAATCATCATCCTTGGATAATCTACAACCAATAACCATAGGGGTTCCAACTGGTTTACAATCTTCCATTCCAAAGGTTTTCAATACCTCCTTCAGATATTTGGATTAGCTGATAAAGATCCCTCCTTTCATCTATTGGACTTGCAAACCAATGAAAATTTTGATTTCTCCTATCAAAGACATTTCAAATTCCTTTTTCATTTCTTCTGCAAAAGTTAAACTCATGTCATCATCTCCTCCAAATATGATATCATCTACAAGCACTTCCGCAATCAATAACTTGTCTCCTTATGTCTTCAAGTAAATGTTGTTGTACTCACTAGTTCTTTGAAATCCAATCTTTATCAAGTGTGAATGGAGTCTCTCATACCATTCTCTTGGAGCTTTCTTTAACCCATATAAAGCTTTATGAAGTTTGCATACCATGTCCTTATCTTCAGTCAATATAAACCCATCTAGTTGTTCAATGTAAACCTCTTCTTCTAGAATTCCATTCAAAAATGTAGACTTTACATCCATTTGGTAAACCTTAAATCTTTTGAATGCAACAAATGCAAGTAGCATTCTTACTCCTTCAAGTCTAGTAACTAGTACAAAGGTTTCTCCATAATCCTCACCTTCTTCTTGTGCATATCCTTTGCAAACTAATCTAGCCTTGTTCCTAATCACTTCACCATCTTCATTCAATTTGTTTCTAAACACCCACTTAGTACCATTTACACTTTTATCAGCTGGTTTGGGGACAAGTGATCAAGTATTGTTCTTCTCTATTTGATCGATCTCTTCATTCATAGCCTTTATCCAATCATCATCCTCGAGGGCTTCCCTCGCTATCTTAGGTTCAACTGTGGAAATCAGATGAGCACTTTCTCTGATATTTCTTCTTGTTTGTACTCCAACATTCTTGTCTCCAATTATCTAATATGTAGAGTGATTCAACTTAGCATATCTAGGTATAACCCGTTCCAGTATATAAGTCTCTTCTTCTTCATCTTCTTCTTCTTCATTCACCGGTTGAGCAACAACCTCCACACTGTTTTTCTCAGCATCATTTTGAACTTCTAGTTCAATGATCACTATCTTTTGTTCATCTACTACATCAAACTTTTTTGGTATCATCAGATCTCTTCACAACTAGAGTTTCCACTCTGAATGCTCTTCCACAATCTTCACAATCTTCTATCAACTTCACCAAAGTAGCAATCAAAAGTTCTTTTATGTTTTTGTTGCCCTCTAGATGTGCTTTCAAAAATGCTAAGTGAAACATGAGACTATCAAACACCTTTTTATTTTCCTTTTTCTAAACTGGTTGAATATACCCTAATCATCGTTCAACCATATAACTTGCTACCAGTTCACATATCACATCCAATTTACCGGTTTGAAATGTAACCAGTTCAAAATCACTTCATAACATCATATTGCATCAAAAAATGCAGATTTTACTTACCGCATACCATTTAGGGGATTCTCCACACTAGGTGAAGAATTGGAATCTTCCGATGGTTTCTCCTCACTTTTCTTTCTCCATATCTTATTCATCTAACTTCTATTTTCTTCCACATCTGCCTTCTTCTTTCCTTTCCGGTCAATAGACTGATTAACCAGTTGGTTCATTCTAGCTCTACAAAACCTTTGTAATGTGTCCTGGATTGTGACAGTGGAAACATGCCATTCCAGATGCTATCTAGGGTCCAACATTGCCTCTATTAGTTCTTCTCCAACAATTCATAGCTACATGACCATAGTTGTTACAAATTGAACGTGTCGCATTCCATCTATTCTTTATTTCATATGGATTAGACCAGTTCACATAAGGTCTCTTCCAAGTAGGGTTCCTCCTGTCATTGTAAGATCTCTGCCAAGTAGGGTTCCTCCTTTAATTGTAAGATCTCTGCCATTCACCATTAGACCCTTGAACCATGTAAGATCTTTGATTGTTCACTCTCAACCTGCACTCAACAACTCTATGCTCATACTTGTTGCAATTGTAGCAATATCCATCAAAAGTACTAGGCTTATATCCTTCATATGCATTAGCTCTATATCCATCAAAAGTATTGGATCTACTTCTTCAAATATTTGTAGTATGACCTACCTTATGACAATTAAAACATACTAATTTGTAGGTTCTCTTACCGACGTTCTTCTTGGTCTTTGGTGCAGATTTGGCTTCATGCATGGTGTCCTTGGTACCAGATGACTCTCCTTGTTCAAAGGTTGTGTATCCCAAACTTTGTGTTTGAATATGCTCATCAAGAATAACAATGCTCTTGTTGAATTTAGCTAGTAACTCATTTGCATCAGCCAACTCCTTGATAAGCTCCTCATTCTTCTTTATGAGACTTTCTCTAAGAAACATATCCATGTATAGATCAACTTGTATTTCCTCTTTTTCCTCTTTTTCCTCTTTTCCCTCATGAATATGTGCATGCAAGGTACCAATCTCCCAGTTCAGCTTAACGATCTCATTCTCCTTATCTCTTATTGTGTCTTCAGTTGTCCTTCTGACTTCCACTCTTGGCTCATCCTAATGGAAAGGGCTTCCAACACTCTCCTCAGATTTGTCTTTTCATCATTAAGCTTTACTACCTCATTAGACAAGGCATCAATGTTTTTGATTAAGGAAAAACAAGTTTTAAGGGACCCAAAACCCACTTACAAATCATAAAGAAAAGCATTAGAGAAGAAAGAAAAGATAGATTGAAGAAAGAAAGGCTGCAAAATATCAACACAAAAGATAGCAACCAGAGAAAAGTACAGCAAAAGACCAACGAGAAACTGGTACACCTAAAACAAAACTAGAACATCTAGGTGAAAATATTTATGGTCTCCTCAGCATCCTTGACAAGCATCATCATTGCATTTATTGCCTCTTTAAGGTCTTTGCTTTCTTGCACCTGTTGATTACCTTTAGTCTTCAACTCCAACTCTTTAGCATTTTGCCTAGTTCTGCGTCTGGAAGAATACTGGACAGAGCTAGAATCTGCCTCATCACCAACAATCACAATATCTTTGTTTCTCTTATCCTTCTCTCGGCAGGCAACCAATGCATTCATATTTTGAGAAGTCACCTTCATCACAGCCAAGTTATTCTCCATGATTTTCCTCAAAGCACTCTCAGTTTTTTGAACCCTATTGTTTCTCAGTTCATAATCGCACTCACCCTTTTCTTTGGGAGTCCTCACCACATCCTCCAGGTGCTTCACTTCTCCCTTTATGATCTCACCCTCCAACCAATCAGGAATTTCTTTTTCATCCTCTACTTTACTATTATCCTCAGAATTTTCCTCTTTTCCTTTATCATTAATATCCTTAACCACATTGTCAATTTTGAGCTCCAGCTCTCTCTTTTTTTCTTGAATATTGGTAATATTATCAATCACTCACTTATGGAAGTTAAACATTTCTAGAGAGTTGTTTCTAATAGCATTCAGAATAGTATTTGCATCCTCCATGTCCTGGGCAGAATTCTCAGGCCTAGGGTTGCCCTCCTCCATATTATTTTGAACCTCATCCCTATTGTCTATATCATAGGGACTCTCCTTCTCCTCTGACTCATCAAAATCCTCTTTACCCTGCTCTTATCCTTTTCTCCTTTCTCACCCTCCACCTCCTTCTCCTGCTCATACTTTGCCTCCTTCTCCACCTCCTTCTCTTGCTCCTACTTAGGATTAACCGTCTCTTCAGCATCTTTTTCAGCTTTCTTACTAACCCTCGATTTCTTTTTAGGGGGAGGATTGGTAGAATTCTCATCAGACTCAAAGTTGTCATCATCCTCAAAGATATGGACACTCTCCACAAGGGGATCATCCTTATTGGCCTTAACTTTATCCTTAAGATACTCATAAATTAACAGAATAAGACCTTGGTGCGCAATGGGGTAGGAATTGGGTTTCTTAGCATGGTCAGCCAGACTGTCATTAAGGGAGGAGGCCAGATAGAAGGGGAGAGATATCTTAGAACCATGGCAAAAGTGATTAAGGATAACAAAGTGATAATTATAGACTTTAGAGAACCTACCATCAATAGTAAGATACTCCATTAACACTTTCAACATTTTCTGCCAAAAGGAGTTTAACTGGTTAGGGAGATAATAGGAAATATTACCCTTTTTGGCAAGGCGAGCCCTTTCTTATTTGTTCTTGGGGAAATTTTTGATGGCTTCCACCGAGAACTTATGATCTCTATAAAACTTGATGTCATCCTTCTGCAAACCAATCACCTCGGCCACCAAATCTTTATCCACTCTCTAGGTCTGACCAAATAGAGTAACTCTGTTATTTTTCCAACCTTGGAAAAACCATGGGAAATGGGCTTCTTGCTCCCATGACATTTCTCCATATAATAAGTGAAGCCATTTTTATGCAGCCTTCTCCAAATTTTCCTTTCACCCTTCCAACTATCACAGTTGGTGGGCTCATTACAGTTGAGATTTCCACCCATAATGTAGAAGCAGTTCAAATCGAAACCCTCAGGGGAGCACAAACTAACCAGATGCTGAAGAACAAAGAAGCTTGAATCGAAAATCAAGGTAATTATCTTTTTTTTCAAGTAGCCATTTAAAACATGCAAATTAACCCAATACTTAATATGATAAGGCCTTTCACACCTATACGCATTCATGCGACGCCTGAGATAGGTCATCATCTAATAATTTGCCTCACTCCAAACTTTGTCATTGAAGTCCGAACCAAAAAGAGTAATGATGAGATTAATATGTACCATTGATCTTGTCATAAAATAATTGCTCTCAAACTTTTTTCTTACATGATGACTCTCCGATATAATTAGCATCTTCCGCTAAAATGACCCCCTCATTAGCTAACAAATCGGCTACCCTATTACCTTCCCTAAAGGTATGGGTAATAACCACACTATCACAAGAATCTAACATTTTTTTTGCCTTATCAATGATATTTTGGATATTCCAAGAAGGGGAACTAATACCTTTAATAACCTGAATTATATTAAGGGAATCCCCCTCCAGCCAATTTTTTTTTAAATTGAAACCCTGAGCAAGATGAAGACATTTTAACATTGCCAGAGCTTCTGCAACATGGTTGTTTTGAATTCCAAAGCGAGAAGCAATCACAGCAACACAAAAGCCATGAGAATTTCTAATAACACCTCCCTCACCAGCATTACCTAGATTTCCTTTAGCTGCACCATCAAAGTTCACCTTCACCCAATCATGAGGAGGGAACCTCCAAACCACATTATCTCTTCTACTCTTTAGATCAAACTTCCAAACCTTATTCAATAATTTCCATTCTGTAAGAATCCTTTTATCATTATCAATGTTCCCTTCCTCAGATGAACTATTTTTACTGAGTTCCAACAACTACTCATCCAGTTCTCTTCTCTTAGCCAATGAAGCTTTGTACTTAACCTTTAGTTCACCAAGGGCTTCTTCAGATTCTACAAGCCTGTGTGAAAGCTCTATGTAACTCATTGAACCTTTTCCCATGTTAGCCTTAGAGATCCTTCTCAAGCAGTTAAGCCTTTAAGGGAATTAGGCTCTGATACCAATTGTTATTATGAGGATCCGGTAACTACTGAGAGGGGGGGTGAATTAGTAGTTAAACAATTCTGCAATAATTAAAAAAAAGTTGTATTGGTGACTACTCAAACAATCTTCTTAAGTAGATTTAACAAATCATTCACTCAAGTGTTCATTATTATGCAAATAATGTAAAGATATCAAATTCTGAAATCAACAATGCAACCACCATATGGACACAAATATTTTTCATGTGGAAACCCAACTGGGAAAAACCACGGTGGGAATTAGCACTCACAAAATATTTGCACTCTTTCAAAATGCACCTGGTTAAAGGCCTATCCCGGTTAAGAGATTTACAATATGCCCTGTTAAGAGTAGACCCTATTAGGAGTCACCCGGTCAAGGGATTTCCTCAGCCCTGTTAGGAGCTCTATCTTGTTAGGAGTAACCTTGTTACAGGATTTCAAACTCAAGTTAATGAGCCACCCGATGAAGGGATTTACAATATAAGACCTATTAAGATCTACTTGGTTAAGGGGTTTCAAACTATTGTAACTATTAGGGAATAACAAGGTAAATGATCTGATTACAACACTTCCTTGCTTGCTAGTACAGATCCTTTTCAGCACAACTTTTCTACACACATGCAGACACTTCAATCTGGCTTGACAATACCTTCTTCTCAAATCATTGACACACAATCTCTTCTCCAACTATCCCTAAATACACTTTTCAGTTAGGTCAGCTACATAACCCTAACTACATTCAAAATATAATGAATTTACATTTAGCACGAAAAAAAAATCTGCCAAAATACATTACAGATCATTACAACAAATTTCTAGACAATTTCCACCATTGAATGATCATTACACATCCCCGCACATCGATTTGATAATAAATCAAACCCTTGTCACATTCTACTAAGCACTTTTCTATTTCCCAAGAAATTCGATCCTAGTATGCGCTCAAACACCATCTTATCATTACACACGGATTCTGACACATCATCACTAAGTTATGATCATGATAAGATCCACCGCCAAACCATAAATCATTACCAGTTAAAGATCTAATACCAGCATACATTCTTCTTCACAAATTTCACAACAGTCAATCATAACTTACTCATTATATCGAATCTGCTGATGCGGTTTGGAAAATAGGTGCATGTTCCTGTCTTCAAATATCCTATAAAACTGCAATGTCTAACTCTTCTCCAATCATTTGTATCAGTTACTTGATCATCATTGTGTTCCTGTTTACCTTGTTGTCAACCAGTTCCACTACTAGTTAGGCTATACCGGTAGGTGTAGATGACCTAGATGACTAAGCAAACATAGTTGTCATCCATGACAACACAAATAAAGTCATGAAATAACTTACAGCTATATCATCATCATCTAGCCAACAATTTCCCTATCATTATCTTCATCAGTTATGCCAACAAAAACATTTCAAATTTTGTGTAGTGA
Source organism: Cryptomeria japonica (assembly GCF_030272615.1). Classification (NCBI taxonomy): domain Eukaryota; kingdom Viridiplantae; phylum Streptophyta; class Pinopsida; order Cupressales; family Cupressaceae; genus Cryptomeria; species Cryptomeria japonica. Next base: position 114,503,716 of record NC_081412.1, on the reverse strand, counting down.
CTTTGTTCATGGTCAAAGACATGGCTAAATTGTTTACTCAAACCTTTAGGGATAAAGATTTGCAATGGTATTATTCTTTGCCTCCTTATTCTATTACATCATTTCAACAATTAGCTAATGCTTTCATTCAAAAATATCACAATAATATTGGTCCTAAGATTACCTTGACTGATTTAATTTATTGTAAGCAAGGTGTTAAAGAAAAAGTGACTAATTTTATTAGTAGATATAAACATTTGTATTCTCAAATTACTTATCCTATGCATGATCATGATGTTTAAAGAATATTTATTTCTAATTTACAAAAAGACATTATGGATAAGCTTCTCTTTTTTGAGTTTACTTAATTTATGCAGTTGTGTGTAGTGCTTCATAATTATCAGTTCAAGTGAGTCAATTTGAATCTTTTCTTTCAATGGCTTCGGTTGATAAGAATGAGAGTGCTCAACAATATTTTGCAAAATTTAAACTAAACAAGGGATATATCAAGATACACGACAACATTAATACCCAAGTGGCAGCCACAACATCAGATGTGGCCCCTTTATACAAATACTTCTAAAAAGAATTTACTCCTCTTTTTGAGTCTTTGCATAGCATAATGTCAAAACTGATAAATAATAATGTGTTGAAAATTCCTACCATAAATCCAATTGATACCTTTGAACCTTTTCCATCTTATCATGATCCCAAAGTCTTTTGCCAATATCACCATCAACTTGGTCATGATATTCAAAAGTGTTATACCTTATGGAGTAAGATTCAAGAGTTCATTGATAACAATACCATATCTGTAGTTGGTGTTAATGACAAAGGGAAAAAATATAAAGCTTCTCCTAATCAAAACCTCCAAATATTTACTAATCCTTTGCCTTCCCATTCTACTAATGTGGTTGACTCTGATCCTCTTGCATATTCTCCTAATGATCTTGGTGTTGTCTAATAAGGTTGTGAACCTTGTCGATAAACCTACACCTCCTAAAGACCTATGTATCACCTTTGATCCTAGTGAGACTATTGATGCACCTAATCGCCCACTATATATCAGTGTTAGGATCAAAGACACTCTCACAAGGGGTGCCCATTGATCCAATGTGTATGGTGAATGTGATCACTGAAGAATATCTCTATACTTTACAATTGCATCAAGTAACATATGCTAAATTTGACATAGTGGTCAAGGTGAATGATGGTTTATTTTTTTCTACTACTGGTTCTATTAATCTTTCCTTTGAGGTTGGTACTAAGTGCTTAGATGTGACTTTTTCTATCATTCCTACATCAAATAAATTTTGTGTGAAGTTGGGACATCCTTGGCTCTCTTCCATGAAATTGATCCCTTCTACTATCCATAAATGTCTAAAATTCCCTCATAATGACACTATGATAACAATCAATCATAGCATACACCAACCCATGGTCGGGCATGGAGATATCACCCTTGATTACTTTTGGCCTAAAAAATTTGAGTCTCTTAAGCCTCCAAGTGATGCTCTCTTTCTGTCCTATCAAAAGTGGAAAAATGAGATGATTATCTTTGAGGAAGACTAGAGACCATAGACCTATTCCTCCTCCCCAAACCTTCTATTCCTCCTATATATGTTGTATTCCCACCTCCTACATCTTAGAAAGCCAAGTGTCTGACATCTCCTATTTCCCAACCTAATAGACCTTTTGTTGTTCCTCCTCCTTTAAAGGAAGAAAAACAACCCATTTCCATTGATCCTCAACCTTCAAAACCCTCAACTAAAGCTAAAAATAACTATTGTGCAAGAGAATGCCAATGAAGATGTTGTGCTAAGGCTCATGAGCTTGCTTCAGCTCATGAACTTGCTTCTCAAACCATTTCCTCCTCAAAGACACTAAATATTGACTTGGACCCATTTGTCTAGCCTTCACCTAACCCTAGGAAGGAAGTTCAACTTGAATCACCAAGATTAAAAATGCTTAACAATAATGGTGGTTCATGGTCTTTTTTATGTGAGAGATCCTATTTTTATTAATCCTGATGAAGAAATGGATAATGATGTTCTTCTTGCTAACAATGATAATTCTAATGATTTTGATGATATGCATGAGCTTGTTGATGTTTACAATGATTTATCTAAACAATTTTTAAAAGATTTAATCCTAGCTCCATTTACAGACAAAGTGACTCATCATTAGAGCATGGTCCAAGTGTTTGGAACTTGCGGTATATCCATCTACCATGCTCGAAGTTGCTCCTCTTGCATCTTGTCCACCTTCTCAAAACAATGTTCAACAAGATTGGGAGGTGGATTATTTGGTTTATTAGCTTCATTCATGTCGTAGATTCTCTGTCGCCTCTCTTTCTTGTTCATAATGTGCTTCCCCCATGATGTGTTATGTTAGGTTCTCTTTGGATGACACTTGTCACTCCAATGGTGCAAGGTAATAAAGAGACCAAATTTGTTGTGACATTCTTCTATATGTATCTCAATTCTTCTATTTGGTGTTCCTTGTGTTGTCTACTTGGGGATGATGCAAAGCGTTGAGATCTCTTTTGGCCTCTTCCATGTTGACTCAAATAAAACATGTGCTCTTCTTCCATTGTGTTTGTGGTTGTAATACCTTTGGGGGATGAGGTCAATTTAATACAAATATTTATGATAAACATTATTTATCATAAGAGCATAGTGACCCCAGAGTTAGTGGATCCCTTATGTGTTTTGTGACCATTATCCTTTGATTTGTCATTTCTTGGGGGCATATCATTATGGTAATGTTCTTGTCTTTTGGATGCATGCTACCTTAAAGCAATTTCTCCCAATAAGGCACATGTAATCGCTTTAGCATGGGGGTATACACTTCACTCAATGTTTCACTTTATGCACACACCATAACATGTTTCGATACTCAAGTTACTTTGCAAACTGAGCCTTTTTCTTTGTAATATGGTATTTTTCTTATTTCATGACTCATAGTAAGAGAACCTTACTAGGCTAGCAGTCATGATTCTCTCTCTCTTTCCTCTTTCCTATGATATCCCTTTTATGTTTATATTGAAGTAGTAAGACCCTAAAGTCACTCCCAAAGGGCTCATTGCCCAAAGAAAAGAAAGAAAGGCTCACTACCAAAGGGCTCACTGCCCAGATGAAGAAGAATAAAAGAGAAAGAGTATACCATTGATATACCTCTGCAACCATAAGATCTGTAGATACCTTTGACTCACTGCTTCCAATAGCTAACACATGAAAGTCCACACTAGTCAACACTTTTCACCAACTGAAACAACACATCAAATGATAAGGGAGATAGATCCTCTTTCACACACCTTCATTACATACACATATGCCATGACTCACTTCCTTTAAGTTTCACATCACATATCACATATCATCCTTTCTCTCATCACACACTTACATCATCCTCAACAAATTATCATTTATTTATATCATCCTCACATATTCAAAATCTCCCAAGGTTGGCTAAGCATCTTAATTGAACACAATTCAAAACTAGGTTGACACCAAATATTCCCACGGTGAAGAATAATGTAAAGTGGACTACAAAACATATTAGTTGATACCAAAATAAACATCATATAGTTATACAACAATCCATAATCATCGGAGCAATAATTAAGTGTCAACACCCAAGGTTGGCCAAACCTAGAGTAAACATCGTAAAACTTTGAAACCACGCTTTTGAAGCTCACAAAATTGTGCCAATTGAATAGAGTGATGCTAAGGACATTGTAAACTTATCTTCAAAACCGCAACACCAAAAACCATAAAGAGGAGAAATATTGAGCATGCATTTCACATAGAAACATTGTCAAACACCATCACATATTGGTGAACACAACTTCATTAGCATTGCAATCCAGAGCACAAAATCCTAAATCTAACATCTCTAAAAACTACTTAACAACATATCCAAAGTGCATGAATAGATGTATAATATAGAAGATATGTAGAGAAAATCTATGGCACAACTACATAGGAAACTCAATATTAACAATACCAACCAATCACCAATGACAACACATCAATAGCTCATTCTGCCTAAACTTGCAACAATCTCTCCCTTTTTCATTGATGGAAACATGCCAATGACAATAAAAATATCAACAACTCTCATACCAGATTTTAATGTTTTCCAATACACTATTCTTCCCCTTCACCAATTACTTTGTTACTCATATATGCTCTCACATTTTGCCAATCTTTTCATTTTCTCGCAACTTCTCATTCTCTCTTAATTTTCTCCTATCTTCTCACTCTATCCCCCATTTCTATCAAGGAAAAAGGCCCAAACACAAAATTGTTAGCTCATTTTGTTTAACTCCTCAAAAACTCACAACTTTAGTTAGCTCCCCCTAAGAGGAAGACCCAATAAGAAGTCCCAAATAATAATATTCATGAAGGTCACTAGACTAATGCACTTCTATATGCATATAATTTAGAAAAGGAGGGGTAGTAACCCCTAGTTTCTCCCAAAGATATTCAAAAGTATCCTTAGAGAGTGCTTTAGTAAAGATATCAGCAATTTGGTTTTTTGTAGGTACATAATCAAGCTTTAAACCAAGAGCTCTCCCATCTTCACCAAGTATTTAGGTGGAATGGATAATCTAACAAGAAAATTATCAGAGCCTTCCACTAAGCCAAAACCCATTTCATCTCTGTCTCTAATCCCATGGCCGCTCAACCTTCTTCGCTCCCCTGCGTGTCCCTTCCTTATGTTCAAGACATTTCTCACAAGATCTCAAAAATCATTTTGAAGAAAGGTCTTCATTTTGCTTTCAAACCCTACTCCACCTTAAAGAAGCATGTTCCCCTTCTTAAGGACTCTAGGGATGCCTTTTTAGAGTCAGGAGTCTTGTTAGTAAACAGATTCGTCACTTCACAATATTCTATTATGTGCCCAATGGCGGAGTGACAAAAAATTTTGGGCAACAGTTGGATAGATCATTTGTTGAAACACAATCTTCCTTTGCGTTTGAGAGTGGAAGCTCCCTCATATGATAGGGGTATCTATATTTTCATGTATAATTAACTTTGAAAAGAAAATGAACAATAACTATGAATGGAGTTTAAGGAAATCTACACAACAAACATACGATTGCCACTTAGATTCCACTGGCTTTTAAACTTATCACTATCAACTCTAGACTACGCATGAGAAGAGAGTGAAACAGAACATTAAGTTTGCATAACGCCTATATATTTCAGAGATACAATGAAATCTATAACGTTACATGACCATTGTCTTCATGAAACTAGGAAAGTAATTTGCAAGCTTATTATTTCAATATCACATGATAATTACATAACATCGAGCAAATGAATACTTAACAATCATGGAATTACTCCCAATCTACCTTGTATTTAAAAATGAAGAAATAATACAATTCAAAAAATTTAGCTATCCCAAACTCACAAAATCCAAAAAGTCCTCCTTCCATCTATCTTTCTAATATTTATAGCCTCTCAAAATAACTACCTCATAACCAACTTTGATTCTGAGTTAAAAACTAACTCTTTTTTGTGCAAATTACAATGATTTAATAACTAGCATATTTATGCGCAAAAAAATTCAACCTATTAACCTTGACTCTATGAGATAGAAAATCACAAGTTATACAATGAAACCAGAAATAAACTCAAGACTAACCAAGCAACACATAACAAAGGATAATATACAAATATATGAACATGGTGTTACTTTTCGATATCACGAAAAGCATGCTAGCTGATTGTTTGTCTCTCCTGAATTGGTGTTTTGGCCTTGAATGACTTATATGCTTTGAGAGCGTCTACTATGAACTTGTACCTAGGAATGATCACATTATCCATTTTTAGTTTGGCAGTTGCTCGGCCATCCTGAATATTAGCCAAATCCTGATAATATGAAGGCATGTCACAAGCATCTAAGGCAACTGAAACAACACTAAGTCTCTTCATTCTATTTGCATCTAACACCTATACATCTGCTAATTCAATATTAATTATGTCCTGAAACTTTCTTAAGAGCAGTTGACTATCCATTTGCTGAAATTGCTCTTTTACTGATACATCACCAATGATATTCATTATATCTTCTATTATCTTCATCTTTTTTTGTTCACAAGCTATCAAGAGTTTTTGATACTCATCCAAGCATTGCCTGATATTCTCCAATTTCCAACTTATACTCTTGCACCATGTATTGGATTGATTTTCTTCTTTATGAGAGAAGAACTTTTCAGCAATGAGTACATTCATATCTATTTTTTCTATCCCTTGGAATTCTTTCAAAGTATCCTGCCAAGACATTTCTTGTTCTTTAGCATTCTTCAATTCCATTGCAATTTCGTATTCCTATGCATCCATCTTTATGTGAGCATCCTTGGCCTTCTCAATGAAGTCTTGTGTTTCCGACTTCATTTGATTAATCCACTCTTCTAACATCCTACTCTGTTTCTTGCATTTGTGCATATCTTCCATCACCTTCTTCTCAATAATTCCTTTGGTGTGCGCTGATGTCGAAGTTGAGGCTGACTCCAATTGTGTATCTAAAGAATCCACAATAGATTTGATATAGGATGAAAGAACCTGAATTTGTTGCTTTAGTTGATCCTTTGTTTCCTTATCCTTATTTTCTTTGTCAACAAAAATAGTTGCTGAAATTTGAAAATTATGGACAACTCCCTCTTGTGTTGTAGGACCTAGATCCACCCATGTCATGCTAAAATCTGCCTCACTAGCTTCACTTACATCTTTTTCAACAATGGGCTGAGCTACTTCAACACATAAGTTTCATGATGATGGATTAATTCCCAATCTGGATGCAACTTTGGTTTTTTTGGGTTTGGATGTCCTGTGAAGTACATTTGCAACTGCATCGAAACTAGGAGCTATCAGCTGAACAGTCCTCTTCTTATTTTGTAAACTCTGTTGTAACCAGAATGATGAAGATAATGGCAATGATTCTTGATTGCTCACATATGCAGAGTTTAAAGATGTTAAATTGTTTGGGAAGAGTGGAGATAGAAATTTCAGCATGAGCATCATTCATTTCAACTTCCTCATAAATGGCAAAATCATCATGTTGGGGTGATGAAATAATGATAGATGGTGAGATGGAAGGAAATTTTTGGCTTTCAACATTGGGAGGATGTTGAGGTGAAAAACTTTCTAATTCATCTTCAAGCTCCTAGACAAGATTCACTATCTTTCCTTTTGTCTTTGATCTCTTTTTCTAAATGACATAGCTGACTTCATATACCTTTGCAAGATCCTTCCCTTTTTCTGGATCTTCTCCATCATCATGTCCTTTGGAAATATTTTGGTGTAGACTCATGAATGGGTTTGGTAGTTGAGAATTAGCTAGGATGGAAGAACTTCCTTGTGCTCCACTTCTATCTCTATAGGAATTAGCTTTATATAAGGGTCTTGTTTTTGTAGCCTCATTCCTGTTACCTTTAACCCATTCAAGCATCCTTCAAACCACATAAGCTGATCTTTCTTGAATACTTCTTATTTCTGAAATTGACCAATTGATGGGTGGAAGTGGAAGAAGTTGAATCCTTTCAAAGTAAAAACCATCAATCAAATCAGATTCATTATCTTCAATTCCATTCACATTTATTTCAATTCTATAGTCAATTATCTGTTTGATAGAAAATCTCATCTAGTCCCCTTTCCGCACTTCAAAATCATCTTCACAGTCTTGCCAAAAATATTCTATATCAGGGAAGTGTTCAAATCTAGCACCAAGCTCTAACTCTTCTGTAGCATATCCTTTTCTATCAAAGGGAAATCTCATCTCATAAGGATACAGGTGAATCTTTTCTATAGACCTCTCGATACTTTGAGAATCTAAATAGCTCTCACAACTATAATAACCAAGTCCAATGGGAAAAGAAATGATACTCTTTCTTTTGTTCCGGCAAATTTTGTTGACTTGTGCAATCTATCGGCATACCTCAATGAGGATCAACTTATCTTTGACAAACCTCAGCAACATGAGAGGGCAGCCATCATAACCTCCTATCCAAATGTATGTGAACTTTGGAAACTATATAAAGTAACTACCATATTTCTGAATCAATGTTGTTGCTTCTGAGGATATTCTGAGTCCAATATTACCTTGCAACTCTCTTATTGTCAACATAGTGAAAGCATCATTAATCCTCTTGAAGTGATGACAGCTTTCCTCCAACTACAATTGTGGATGATAATTTTAAATATAAGTCGCATCATCATAAATTCCTTCAGCATTCAATCCTGGTCATTTCTTCATCCCAGCAATTGTATAAAAGAGGTATGATGTCATGTAGAAGTTATAATTGTCCTTCAGTTTGAGTAACTAATCTTAAAGATTATTGCTAATAATCTCGGCCTAATTAATAAATTGTATGCCCTCACAGATGATATTAATGAACAAGAACATCCACCCCTCCAAGTCATTTGAGTCCTCATTTCCTGTGACCCGATTCAAGAAAATAACCATATTAGCAATATCTTCCATCAGCAGAGACCTGTGAATTATTTTAGGAAGCTGTGTTTTTCCTTTCCTTGGTTTTGCTAACCACTTTCTGGCTATGTTATTCAAACATTGGGTTTCATTATTGATAAAATAATTTTCTACATATTCCCTATTTACCTCCGTGAACTGATCTCTGAAAGGTAACCTAAAAGTTATGGCAATGGAGGCAGGATCAAGTTTAGCGACCACGTTACCTTCTGTTGTCCTAATTTCTTTCATATCTGGATTAAATGTTTTCATGCATTCCAAAACTAATTCTAGATATTACACTGATGTGGGGTATCCTTCTATGTGAGATAATCCACTGTCTAATAACCTCTGAGCTATCAAAGTCTTATCTTTCCTTTCCATCGATTTCCAAAAATCTGAAAGACTCACATTTCCCAACTTGGTATCCCCAATATCTGAAAGTGAACATTTGAGAATGGGAGCATAATTGGGGCTATGAAACTTATATTTCATTATGAGAAATAAAAATAATGCTCGCTCAGCTCTATTTTAATGAATATTCAGAACTTTGTCAAAATAGTTTATATACTGTCTTTGTATTGAAAGTCTTCAAATATCTGGACATTTCCAATTATAACCTATGACAGAAATTCTACTCTCATTATGCTTCAATAGCTTCCCATATATATCATAGTTGTACCTCTTTTATTGGCCCAATAAATACTATGATGACAAAAAGTTATTGGACTCATCTCTACATCCACCCATTGCATACCCTATGATTATTGAAGTAAACAAGACCACATTCCTTTAAGGCATTTTGTCAAGCATTTCATTTTCTATGAACATGCTCCCTGTTGTGCATACAAGTCTTCTGAAATAATTGCAATCATGTCATCTGAAGAAATTACTCCAACTCTATGCTCTAATGAATGTCTATACCCTGATCCAAAGCTCTCATTTTGACACGGACAGAAAGGATGTTTATAAAGGTTATAAAATTTGGTTGAACACCTGCCAATTACACTTCATAAGGTGACATTCTTTTTGAAACAATCTGTCAAACATTTCACGTGTTGTCTATGATTCCACGATGCATGTAAGTCTACCAAAATAGCTACATGACTGGCAAATCTCTCTTATCCTTTGTGCTTAAATGGCTTCCACATTGGCTCGTGAGCAAGAAGACTGCAATGTTAGGATTATAATATGCAGCTTTATACTTTCTTTGATGCATTTTATTAGACAGTTTGCTTTAGTGATTATGCTCCATGATTTTTCAGTCATATCTACCATAGCAGTTGCAACTTCATTCCTCTATTCTCTGTGGCTTGATGAATATTGTGAATGTCATATCCACCAGAGCAAATGGACAGTTAGCGGTTTGATGAATTTCGTGATTAGTTTTGGGCATATCCTACGATCATTGCACTAAATGAGACCACATTTCTTTAAGGCATTCAGTCAAACAATTCACATGTTGTGTCAAATCTTTCCACATTGCACACGTATTTTAACCATAGCTTGTATTTATTGATACCACATTTCTTTAAGGCATTTCGTCAAACATTTCATTGGCCATTCAAGCTCTATGATTAGCATTAAAGACATTCATGGCAGCTGCAACTCAACTTCAGATGAAATTACCCTATCTTCTATGCATTTGATGGATGTCGTGACATTTTGAAGACATTCAATTGATTATTGGGCAAAGAGGGAATAAAACATATAATTGCCATAACAAAACTTCCATATTCTGTGAATTCTAACCACAGTTGGTGTGCATGTAAACTTTATATCATTTAGTCAAACACTGCATCATATACATCATTCCCTGGGAAGATAGTTTGTTGAGACATTTTGTCAAATGGTTCGCACCCTATCCACGCATTCTATATTTTACACACATCTGCATTTTACAGCATATCTTTGCTTTTATATCTTTTGCAAACATCTTAGTCGGGGCATAAAATGTATTATACTTTGGTGGATGTCGATACTCTTTTCAAAGCTTCCATTTCAGCACAAGCAGGGAGGATGTTGGTGTAGGTTGCAGAGGAGTTCATTACCCTTGCCAACTGCAATCACTTGAAAGTTTCAAAAGTCTATTCAACAAATACATTATCTGTGTTTTTCCATTATTGCAACCGCAATATGAAAACCACTTTCTTTTCATTACATCTAATGAACATTCATAACCTGGAGTTTGAAGCTCCTTCTTCCTTTTTTTTTTTAAAAATTTTGTGGAAGAGGTTAAGAATGCTTCAGAATGGAGCATTTCTTGTTGGTATTATGGATGTGTTGCATTGGTTTTGTCATTGATGTCAACACTTATCAGCATTGAAGATCTTTGGTTATGTTCACCAACATGTTCAGTGACTTATGCACAGTCACCGGTATCTGGTTCACTGGCAGGTTATATTGTTCACCGACACCGAGGATGATATGTTATCATCTAGAGATTACTTGGTTATGTCGAAGACATTGTTTTGGCACTTAGTTTTGGTGATTTGGTTATTGGTCTAATCAAGTTTGCATATTTGTTGTTACCGACAAATAGGTCTAGATTATGGACCGGCAAGCGTTATCTATTCCAGATCAGCACGACACGTTATGAAGATGATTTATTGATTGGTTATTATTATAAATGCATTAAGCTGACATGATGCATCACATATTGATTCATTTGTAATTGATTTACTTGTAATATTCTTAGTGAGTTGACCTACACATTTGGTCTTAGGTTTTGGTATATATGTAAGATCTCATTTTTGAGATTATGAAGAAGGTGTGAAAGGGAATGTAATAAGGTATATGCGAATATAAGTAGAGCTATACATGCAGACATCATTTGAAGATTCAAGGAAGGTATGAAGAAGACAATCATAGCTTGATCGATACTGAATCCAGCATATGAAGATGTTATTTTGAGCAGTACATTATCATTGGATTTAACCATCCAATTGTAGTCAGTGTGACTACCATTTTTTGATTGAGTAGTGAGCTCTAGGCAGTTGGCCTTTATACATGTGTAGACCCCATTTGTACACACATACTATCTGCAGTAGTATCATCTGATTGTGGGTAAGGTTTCCCACTGTGGTTTTTCCCCTTATAGGGTTTCCACGTACAAATATCTGGGTTATGTGTTGTGGATGTTATTTATCTTTCTGTTTCATGCATTAAACTTTACCGGTACTATTATTAACTGTTAAACTGTCTACTGGCATTAAGTTTGGTTTACCGGTATTATGCATTAAGTTTGGTCAAGTTATATTTGGGTTAAAATTAATAGACAACTGATTCACCCCCCCCCCCCCCTCTCAGTTGCCTCCGAGTCCTAACATTTCTAACTTTCTTGACAAAAAGTAGGCCCACAAGATTAGGAAATAAGGTTAGAGATGCTTCATTTTGGAGCATTCCTAACCTTTTTGTGAGAGGTTATAAATATGGGTTAAAAATGCTCGAAAACAGAGCATTCATAACCATTTTTTTGCAAAGGTTATGATTATGGGTTAAAAATGCTCGAAAATGGAGCATCTTTAACCATTTCTTTCAAAGACTATGACCTTGATCTCCAGAAACCATCGACCATGGAGGAGAATAAAGGAGAAATGAAAATGATATTTTTAGATAACTTTTTCCCTCAAATGACCATAATATTAAAATAATCTAAAATATTAAATTATTTATTTGAAAAATAATTTAAATATTTTAAATTTAATGCTCAGGCTTGAGAAAAATGACCATATCTTCCAAACAGTAGGGAGTTAAGTCCTGAAA